>NC_090229.1:7924730-8129730 GCF_024489055.1 Chanodichthys erythropterus
AGGTTATACTGTTGTTTTGCTGAATAAATTGTAAAATTTTCAGTACAACTGTCAGTGTCATTGTGATCATTTTCTGTTTGTACATGCAATACACTAAAACATCAACACATGACCTGTTTAAACTCCTTCATATAAGATGAGATGATCTATATGAATGGATATGATGTAGAAAATGAACATGTAAGAGGCTTCCCTTGTTTAAGCATGTCAAGCAATTCAAGAATTATACTGAAATTAATTGATCACTAATTTAACTTCTATTTTAGCTGTTCTGATTGATGAAGACAGTGGATAATGTTAAGTTTCTGCAGCATCCGTGTGACGGCTACCCTGTCACACTAGTAACAGTTGCCATGGAAACTGGATGTTGAATTGTGGCAGCACTGTAAGACTTGCTTCCTGAAATAGATGATTTTTCTTTGTACAAAGACTCACTGCCGCATTTGGGCACAATGACACACAATGCAATCATTATAATGTGACAATATCACTGCTGAGATTTTATGTTTTAAAATGTTATTCAGGATTTAGAGAGACCTTTATTGTACATATGATTTCTGAAGATCATTTATGCTGAAGATCACATATGCAGTATACATTATGTCGGGGGTTTATCACGGACACCCAAATATGATCAACCTCATGCAAGGGATCCCCATCCTAAAATGTAATCGTCAGCTATAAATTATCCTGTTTAAAGACCTAAATTTGTATGGTGTAAAATATATATGGAGAATATTCTGTTTATGTACATTATTAATTTAGTTTCTACTGTACTTACTATAGTACTGTACATATGTATTTATTTACTTAAAGGATTAGTTCACTTTCAAATTAAAATTTCCTGATAACTTACTCACCCCCATGTCATCCAAAATGTCCATGTCCTTCTCTCTTCAGTCGAAAAGAAATTAAGTTTTTTGATGAAAACATTCCAGGATTTTTCTCCATATAGTGGACTTTAATGGCCTCCAAACGGTTGAAGGTCAAAATTATAGTTTCAGTGCAGCTTCAAAGTGTTCTATGTGATCCCAGACAAGGAATAAGGGTCTTATCTACAGAAACCATCACTCATTTTCTAAAAAAAAAAATAATACAATTTTATACATTTAACTATAAATGCTCATCTTGAATTAGCTCTCTTCTTCTTCTTCTTCTTCTCTATTAGAATTCTGGCAGTGTAGACACTGCTAAGTGTATTACTTCCGGGGGTTAAAGTTTGAACTAATTGTTATATACTTGCACTAGCATATTAAATATGACAATTTAGTTCAAACTTTGACCTGTGGAGCGCAGTAATACACTTAGCAGTGTCTACACTGCTGGAATTCAAATAGAGAAGAAGAAGAGAGCTAGTTCAAGATGAGCATTTATGGTTAAAATGTATAATAATTTTTTTTAGAAAATGAGTGATGGTTTCTGTAGATAAGACCCTTATTCCTTGTCTGGGATTACATGGAACGCTTTGAAGCTGCACTGAAACTATAATTTTGACCTTCAACCGTTTGGAGGCCATTAAAGTCCACTATATGGAGAAAAATCCTGGAATGTTTTCATCAAAAACCTTAATTTCTTTTCGACTGAAGAAAGAAAGACATGAACATCTTGGATGACATGGGGGTGAGTAAATTAACAGGAAATTTTAATGAATTTTAAAGTGAACTAATCCTTTAAATATATTTTTTTAAGCATTTACTTATTTTGATCACTTTTGTTTATGTATACTTAATGTATTTATTTACTGATTGCATTTTTTTACACTGTTTATCTCAAAACTTTTCTACGGACCCCCTAGCACTCTCTTGCGGCCCCTGGAAAACCCCTGCATTATGTTTGCAGGCAACATTTCCGGCCAGCCCTGCAGCAGCAACCTGTGGATCGCACTTGACTGTGTGTGTGAGAGAGAATTTACGCAAAATGTTTTTTTTTTTTTTTTTTTTTTTGTGTGTGTAAAGATTTTCATTCGACCTTGGAGCTGAATAAAAAGTCTCTCTTCATAAGAAGAAATCACAAAAGTTTTTCCTCTCATTCATTTTGCTCGACTCACGTCATGCCTGTGCAGTGACGTCACGGCCGCACAGGGGACTCGCGGACCGAAGAGAGGTGGAAAAAAAGAAACAAGTAGTCGAAGGCGTTCGTGGAAACAGGAAGCAAAGAGGGGGAAAGCAGAGCAGAGGTTGTTGTTGTTGTTAAAAAACAACTTCGGAAGGGAGCGCTCTGTCTTTTACTACCCCGCTATTTTGAGCTCTTTAAACCAACAGTGCAGCCGCGCTCGCGGTTGGCTAGAGCTCGAGGACTTTCCGTCCGTTGCTTGGACACCGCTGAGGGAAGATCGCGCGCTTCGCGCCGAAGTGGACGGACTAACGGCTACCTGATCAGGGGTCTCGTTTTATTTGCTCTCCCTGACAGTCCACCACACTGGAATGAATCCCAAATTACTGTTAATTTATTACTTTAAACGCAGGGCGTGACATTCCACCCTTTAAACCGCGGCCCTGGTCGATTTTACCGGAGTATTTTGACGTTTGAAGAAGTCTACAGACCGTCTGACAGGAACGGTGCACGCGCAGGCAGCCTGAGCTAACGTGAGCTAGCGACTTAGCTGCTAATGTCAACTAACATGGAGGGAGAGGTGCATGTGTTACATAACAGCCAAACGCAATTAAATCGCCGACTTTTGACACCCAGCAAGCACAGTTATGGACGTGAATTAATCTCCAAAGAATAAAACGGCCCATAAACACATTTATTTGGGAGAGATGGAGTCCAACCCGCTGATCAGCGGTAAGTTTTATTCCACTTCAAAGAGGTTGGACATGGAGGAAAGATTGCATTCGAGTTTAATAAAGTGCTTGTTAGGCAAATAAAGCCAAATACATTCACAACTCGCTCTCTTTTATTCAGTTAATTTGTCCATGAGTTGGATGCTGGTGTGAGCCAGAACGTTGTGTTCAAATCAACCTGATTGTCCTAAAAGTATTAAAGGGACCACCATATTAGTAGTATTTACTCCTTATTTTGGTCTGTGTGCGTTAACACAACCTTTTGGAAATCTGATGCAGCTCAACTGTGTTTGTGTACATGTTTTGCAATCCAAATGTCTGACAGTGTTCCCACATGCCGCTGTTTCTGAATCAAAAACAGTCAGTATACACATATCAGTGTTTGGCTGACTTGCTTGCCTCCTGGTTATTTTTGACTAACGTTAATCAACCAGCAAAAGATTTAGAATATAATTTTAACAGAATTGAATTGGTTTCAATTGTTATTGTGTATTAAATATTTTGATCATGAGTGTCAGAGGTGTCAAACAAGCTCCAGTACTGTTCTTGTATTTGTAAAGGTGCTAGCTATATAAATCAAACGCATTACCTTTTATTATTCGATTTCTTTTGCACAACAAGTCCTTTATGATTACTCTGAAAACATGCAAATGCTGCTTTCCAAACATGATTGTGCAATGCATATGTCAGCATTTCTCTACTGTGTTTGTTTTTGTTTGTTTGTTTGTGTAAATAAAACCAGTGTCATCTTGATATTAACCATCAGACCGCTTGTAAACCCAAAGAGACAGGGTGGGAACATTGATGAATCTCTAGGAACTGCTATGAGCCCCACTTAATACAAGAGTTCATTTTTATTGGAGTCGGGATTTGTTTGGTATTTTAGCACTGTATTAATTCTGCTCACATCACAGTCCTGTCTGGCTCTCTCCTCCTTTCTGATGGCAGTTCATTCATTGGCTATAAGTCATCATGCAGCCTGAGAACTCAAGATAATTGACTATTGAGCATTGAGGTCCCTGAACAGTCCTAAGGCAATAAGGTCTGACGGGGAAAACAGATCTGTGTTGTTCAGTGCTGGATTTTGTTTGCTTTTCTCAGATGTACAGGCTGATTTATGAGGCATTAGACTAAGGCAAGCTGCGCAGTGTTAGTCCCTTGATTAGTCATGCTAAAGCTCTTCAGCTAGAATGTAACACTGCAAGGAAAATTAGAGAATAATCAAAGTGTAAATAAGACATAGATTCTTTGGTTTTGGCTTCACTATGACATTTTTATCTGAAATACAGTGACCCTTTGGTTATTTTTGCTGTTATATTTGGATGCCAGTATTTTTTAATGAAGGTGTGTGGGTAAATCACCATAGCAGTATATGTTTAATGAAAGCTTCAATGTGTTATTGTGCTTTCGGGAAAATCTGAAGCTGTATGTTTTACTGTTAACGCTGCCTTTAAAGCACTTCATTTGTATTGCTACATTATAGAGGAGTTTCTCATGATGCTACTCATTCTTTTAAAGTGCCCCTTTTATGCTATTTTTAAAGGTTCCTGATTTTGTTTTAGAGGTCTCTTACTGGAGATTTACATGCATCAATGGTCAAAAAAACACTTTAATTTTCTCATAATATGCATTAAACCCCTCCTTTCCTCGAGCCTACTCTGCTCTGATTGGTCGGATGGCTCAGTTTGTTGTGATTGGTCTACCGCTTACAGAGCGTGTCGGAACTAAAATGCCCATTTTATCTGAATTTCAGCTCCGGAGGCTTCCTTAACACTTGATACACAGCGATACGAACAGTAATGATGGCGTCGGGTCCTCATCCTTTGGAAGTGCGTAGATTTGCAGTGCTGAAAAACGGCGTCTTCTTGACATGTCGACAACATGAACCAAACTCTTAGCTACAACTACAGTGTTTGATGGTCAAAGCAGACTTTCTTTTAGGAGACAATAACTATTTGTTATGCACTTTGATCATTAAAACTTTGCAGACCTTTTACATTCACAAACAGCTATATTATGCACTACATGAAAGGTAATATTCGAAAAAGCATGATGGGGCACTTTAAACAACTGGCTTTGTTTTTTCAATTGGATGCACCTAGAATAAAATTCTGCCTGATATGTTAAGCTTATACAATTTACTCCTTTATAATTTTTAGTATAAGTCTATACTTAAAAACTAAAACCAGTCATTCTTGTCAGTCAATTCAACTTTGTGATTGTGAATTTAGACGTTACAATAGTACAGTATAAAATATTGGTAACTATTAATTTTGAGCTGAATAGTTGATGAAAAGGTTAAATTGTGGAGATGAGAAATCCCTATAATATAGGTGGGACACTTAAAGGCTCTTAAATATTTGTTGAAATTGAATGCTATGTTTTATGTTAAAATTATATAACGGCTAAATAAATCTGAAATCTAAAGATTGCATGAAATCTTAGATAAATAATCTTGACAAATAACTGGTATGGTACAGATATATATTGTTCATCTATAGAATCTTGTGTTCATTTTACAGTGTAATTACACAAGCACTTTTTATTATATTTCATTATGTTTATTACTAGGCATTTGTATGCATAATGTTCAACTCTTGCACTTGTACAGAATAAAACAAAATCTACATTTAACACATTTTTAATTGTATGTAAGAGGATTATGGCCAAGTAATAATAATAAAAAAAACATCTCGAAATTAAAGTCATTATAATGTGAGATTAAACTTGTTAAATTTCTAGAAAAAAAAGTCTAACAAAATGTTGAGAATACAATAATCATTCAATTTAGAGAATAAAGTTGTTTCGAGAAAATTAGTTACATTTTGAGAATATCAAAATAAAATGTTTAGAATAAACTCATTACATTTTGAGAATAAAATTGTCTACATTTTATTGACTTTTTCTCAAAATGTAACAAGTTTTTTTTTTTGAAACAGCATCTTCATTCTTAAAATTTAATAATTTTATTCTCAACATTGTATTTCGACTTTTTTTTCCTCAAAATTTATTATAATCACTTTAATCTTGAGAGTTTTATTTTTATTTTTTTTATTGCTAGGTCCTAATCCTCTTCCATATAATTGATCTGTTCATATTAATTGCTTAAAACTAAAGTGAGATGTCAGACAAATATTTCATGTAATATTCTGTGAATGAATAACATTGAGGGTTATTCTCTTTTCACCGATAGTGGTCAAATTAATTTGACTTTCAAGTCCTGATTTGTTCTTCAAATGCTAATAATCGACATGCATAATTCATACTTACTGTACGTATTTCTAGCAGGAACAATTATGTGTTATAGAGATGTCTTCAAAAAACTTTTTTGTTGTTGTTGTTGTCAGCCTGTATGTAATAAGTAATTTTAGCAGTCTTGCAGTGTGATGTTTATTTGATGAGTAAGTGTAGATAATGGGCTAACAGGACAATATGACATTTAAATCCTCAACTACAGCTTTGTAAAACCCTCTGTTTGCCTTGTTGTGTGGTTGTACAATCTGCCCACAGGATATTCTTCTGGTGTTTCAGTCCTAGATTGACACTATTTATTGAAGACATTTTACTGATAATGAATGCACTCACTCAGTCACTTACAGCTCATTTTAATGACTGTATTAATTAATGAGATTTTATGCGCTGGGTTAAAATGGAAATGGTTCCCTTCATTGTCATCAGCAATTCCCTGCAAATTATTTGGTTCAGTGTGCTTAAAAGGTGGCGGGGTCTTTTTTATTCCTTAGAAACTGTTGCTTAAATGCTTTTACCATGGTGATCGTTTCTAAGGTGTTGCTTATGAGTTACGTAAATGAAGTGGGGGAATGGTAATAGGGTTAATTTGCATTCTCAACATGTTCTTCCTGAACTTGTGATACACGTCCTCTGCTGACTGTAGCACCATTAATTCCTGCCTGTTTTCCCTCGATGTCACTGCAGATAAAATGTTCACTCCATTTACACTCAATCCAACCATAAAAATGTCTAAAGAAAGAGGATTTAATTAGTTTACTGTATTCAGTTTAATCCCTAAAAGGCTGTTTTTTCTCGTACATGGCTGCTGTTCCAGAACATATTTACCACGTCAATGAAATCTAGGTATTTTAGATGCAGTATTTTTTGCAAAAACCAGCATCTCTGTTTTTACAGCACATATGGCTTGGTGCATTGTCTGCATATATTACAGTGAACAAAAACATTAGTAATTGCAGGTTGTTTTACATTTAGTTAGTTGTAATTGCATAGTATTTTGTAGTAGTCCCTTTTTCAAATCTTGTACAATGTTAACATACTAAGCCTGGTTAACATAGTCTGTTTTCTATGCCTTGTAGCTATGGATCCGTCCATTACATTGTGGCAGTTCCTGCTACACCTGCTGGAGGATCAGAGTCAGAAGCACCTGATCTCCTGGACGTCTGGGGACGGAGAATTCAAACTGCTGGATGCTGAGGAGGTGGCCAGACTCTGGGGGCTTCGCAAGAACAAAACCAACATGAACTATGATAAACTGAGCAGGGCACTTCGTTACTACTATGACAAGGTATGCACAGGAATCACTATGGGAGTGTTTACACCTGGTCACTTCATGCGTTTTCTTTGATCGGATAATTTTTAGATTGTGAAAAGACCAGATGCAAATGCCCTCCGAAACGCATCAAGACCAATTCAAACCACTTCACGAGGTGGTCGGGGGGGATGCGTTCCAGTCAAAATTGAACAAATCTAAATGCATCTGGTTGTTGGAACAACATATGTAAATTTTACTCCTCCCAAAAATGCTAAAAAAATAAACGTGTCGCCGCAGATGAGTAGCTGAGTATCTCTTCAGAAAGCCAACGCGCAAACTGCCGAAAATGAAACTGAAAGTAAGTCGCAGACGCTCAAAACACAATCATCTTCATTAAAAGTAGTGAATCTAAATGATCTTACCAGTGCTGTTGCCACAATCTCTCCTCTCTTTTATTTTGAAGTTAGCTGATGATCAATAAAATGCAGCTCATATTTGTTGCTTTTGATGATGTGAACTCCATTAAATCTGCATATAGTGCGGGAAATAAAGAAATCGGGTTTATATCTGTTTTGCGCAGACGCATTTATGTGGCCAAGTGTAAATAAATCTTTTTGATAAATCAGATAGCTATCTGAACATTAAAAATGCAAGAAGTGACTAGGTGTTGACAGTCCCTATGACTGTGAATTGGGTCAGTTTCGTTTGGTTCACAAATAGGGTGATATTAGGGGTGGTATGACCAAAGTCTTATTTCATGATATGAGAAATTTTAATTCACTATAACGATATACATCACAGTATATCTATTACTGTTACTTTATTTTTGTTATTGAAAATAAGGGGGAGAAAGCACATTACAGACAATAGGACAGCAGATGTATTTAAGATATAGTAAAAAATGCTACATAATTTGAATAAATGTAAAAATAAAACACTGCATAGTGTTTACTGTATAAATTAAATATAAACTGACTCTTATTAAAGATACAAAAGTTGATTCAGTCAAGAGCAGTGAGTGATTTTCTCTTTGTCTTTTGTTGTTTGATTAACATTAATAACACTGATGGCAGCAGGTATATTAAGCTTCTGTCACTTTAAGACCTAATGCACAAATCTTACATACTGACACATATCCGGTTTTTGCTCAACTGTTTCAAACAGCACAACTGTTTTCAACTTACAAATGTTTCTTGGGCAGCAAATAAGCGTATTAGAATGATTTCTCAAGGATCATGTGACACTGAAGACTGGAGTAATATAATTGAGCTTTGCATCACAGGAAAAAATTGCATTTTAAAATATATTAAATTAAAAAAAGGTATTTTAAATTGTAATAATATTTCACAATATTACTGTTTATATATGTACTGTATTTTAGATCAAGTATATGCTGCTATAATAAGCGTAAGAGACTCCTTTCAAAAAACCTTACTGACCCCAAACTTTTGAAGAGTTCTATAGGCTATATTTTTTGTACAATAATTTAATGATAGCAAGTGAGATTAAATAAATGTAATGAAACATTAATTTGTCATTTTTTACTCAAAATGCTTCTTCATACTCCCACAGAATATTATTAAGAAAGTTAGCGGCCAGAAATTCGTCTACAAGTTTGTGACCTTTCCGGATCCCAACTCTGCTGATGGTCTGAGAAGTCCTGAGGATTCACAGAGGGCCACTGCGGGGGAGAAATTGGAGTCGTCCATTCAGACCAAACCTATAGGTGCTGCTAACACCACCAACACGTGTCTCTCCAAGAGCCTGCAGGTTCAGCGCTCCTCTCCCAGCTCGGTTCAACGCAGCTCCCGCAACGATTACATGAAGTCTGGTCTTTACTCCACTTTCACCATCCAGTCCTTGCAGACGCCCTGCAAAACCTCTTCCAAATTCATCAAAACCGAGCACGTCTTGAGTGACGGCAGCCCCAAACCTGCCCCTCTGGACCGCACAGTGCATGAGGTCAGCTTTATTCTGGATTTCATATTTAAATCTCTGATCTGATGTTTTTAAGTCTGTAATAAATCCTCTCAGATGACACAAGTTATTAGTTAAACGAATTTTCAATGGGTTGCAAAACCTTGTGAGGCACATCAGGTATTTGATTCACAGGGATTATGTGTGTGTATGTTGCAGATGCGAATATGTCAGACAGAAGGACAGCAGGGATCTCTTCAGGCCCAGTCGACTGTGGAGAGCAGCAGCTTGCAGGTGATAGTGACCCACCCATCCCCATGTGCTACACCTGCCCTCAGCCCCCAGACACCCTCTGGCTCAGCCACTGCAACCACAGTAAGAATTGCTTATTGTAGGCAAACTCGTCAGTCTTTGATTGCTCTGTGCGACATCTTTACTGATGGCAGTCATGCTAATTATATTTACAGTGAATCTCAGCCTCTGACAAAGTTCTGATAGTGTCAGAAATCGCATTGCATTCATGCAAGCCCTTTTCCCCAATTAAAAAAATCAAGTTCCATACAAAAATTTGGTTTGTTGCACTTGAAAATGTTACAATATGGAAGTAAAAGAGTTACAAACTAGCTGAAGGTCCAAAATGCAGTTTCAGTGCAGCTTCAAAGGAATCTACACAATCCCAGACGAGGAAAAAGGGTCATATCTAGTGAAACGATCTGTCACGTTCTAAAAAAGATAAAAATGAACCACAAATGCTCTTCTTGCACTAGCTCTGCAATGCGCATACACAACTTATGCATTACGTAATCACGTTGGAAAGGTCACGCATGAATTTTTTTTTTTTTTTTAGAAAATGACCGATTGTTTCGCTACATAAGACTCTTATTCCTCATATGGGATCGTGTAGAGCCCTTTGAAACTGCACTCACACTGACATTTGGACCTTCAACCCTTTGGTAACTGTTAAAGTCCACTATATGGAGAAAAATCCTGGAATGTTTTCCTCAAAAACCTTAATTTCTTTTCGACTGAAGAAAGAAACACATAAACATCTTTGATGACATGGGGGTGATTTTAATTCTGAAGTGAACTAATCCTTTAATTACTGTTATTATGAAGACATCTGTGCATAAAAACACTGTTTTAAATTCATCTATCCATCCCACAGAATGCTCAAACACAGAAGAGCCAGAGTTTGGGTGACCCACCACAGATCTACCTGTCCGATCCCAGCTCTCTGACCTCGCTCATTCCTCTGGCTCCTGCCGAATGTGTTGTCAGCCCCTCTCAGCATATGTTTGTGGTCATAAAGCCTCCTCCTGTCGGGCTGGCCAAAGAGTCCAATCTCCCACCTGACGAAGACTTGCTGGAGATTGTCGATCTGGATGAAAAACCAGATGTTGAGGTGTACAGACATGTCACAGTCATTTATGAATTATTCAGTGTACAACATCCAAAAAAAGGGAAAAAAATGTTTGGTTTGAATGAAATGCAAGAGTATTTATTTATTATATTTTCCATACTCAGTCGGTGTCCACAGTGCCTGTCCCTGGAGTTACAGATGCCCCAATTCCTGTGGATGCCCCATCACCTTGCGTGGAGCCAGTGGCCCAGCCGGTTGGAGAAGGAGAAGTGAAAGAGAAGCCTGAGCTACCTGGTTAGTCAAAAGTTCTGGTTGAACAAATGTTCTGGTGGATTCTGGTTCATTAAAAAGACTTTGAGCTCAGAATAGTGGGTGATGCTCATACCAGCTCTCTGATCTACATTTACAAATTCTGAGTGAATCTTTTTGTAAATGGTATCGCATTCCTTAGCGTTTTAGTCTCAATTATAAAAAGTACATCAAATAAACTCCATGTTAATGCTTCAGTTTGCTTGGCAACCGTAAACAGCCTAGTGTTAAAGGGTTAGTTCACCCAAAAATTAAAAAATTCTGTCATTTATTACTTACCCTCATGCCGTTCCACACCCATAAGACCTTCGTTCATCTTCAGAACACAAATTAAGATATTTTAGTTGAAATCCGATGGCTCCGTGAGGCCTCCATAGGGAGCAATGACATTTCCTCTCTTAAGATCCATTAATGTACTAAAAACATATTTAAATCAGTTCATGTGAGTACAGTGGTTCAATATTAATATTATAAAGCGACGAGAATATTCTTTGAGCACCAAAAAAGAAAAAAAAAACGACTTATTTAGTGATGGCCGAATTTCAAAACACTGCTTCAGGAAGCATCGGAGCACAAATGAATCAGTGTATCGAATCTGCTGTTCGGAGCGCCAAAGTCACGTGATTTCAGCCGTTAGCAGTTTGACATCGATCCGAATCATGATTCGATACACTGATTCATTTGTTCTCCGAATCTTCCTGAAGCAGTGTTTTGAAATCGGCCATCACTAAATAAGTCGTTATTTTGGTTTTTTTTTGGTGCACCAAAAATATTCTCGTCGCTTTATAATATTAATATTGAACCACTGCACTCACATGAACTGATTTAAATATGTTTTTAATACCTTTATGGATCTTGAGAGAGGAAATGTCATTGCTCCCTATGAAGGCCTCACAGAGCCGTCAGATTTCAACTAATATATCTTAATTTGTGTTCCGAAGATTAATGAAGGTCTTACGGGTGTGGAACGGCATGAGAGTGAGTAATAAATGACAGAATTTTCATTTTTGGGTGAACTAACCCTTTAAGCTAATTAATTGCTGTTTTTATTTGCAGTTTGCATGATAAATGTTTTAGTATTATTTGAAAGTTCAAAAGAACAGCATTTATTTGAAATAGAAGTCTTTTGTAACATTATAAATGTCTTTACTGTCACTTTTGATCAATTTAATGCATGCTTGCTGAATAAAAGCATTAATTTCTTTTAAAAATCTTACTAACCTCAAACTACTCCAGTAGTATATATTGGTGGAAGTATTGTTTATCGTGATTAGTTCATTAACAAACGTAGATGTCTTTTTATCATATTGCTGATCCCACATGTTAAGTAAAACAATATACAACTTCAAGCCATGCTTTACAGTTATTCAACATGGTAATAGGTCAACAAAGACCCCAGTGTTTAAAAATCAACTGCCAATTTCAGCCCTTAATTCAAAACTGTTTTCAGAGGACACCAATACTGCATCAGCCTCCCTCCCGGAGAGCACGCAGGAAGTCCAGCCTCCTAAATCAAAGAAGCCACGTGTGCTGGAGCTGCCATCCTCGTCTACACTGCTGCCTCCTGGACTCTCACTGGATAAGGTCAATGCAGCGGTCAACAGCCTGCTGGCCCCTGGCAGTGCCACAAACACCTTAACACCCACAGTCATCACCTCCCATGCCCTGGTGAGCCATCCAGTTCATTATTATGGTTGTTTAAAAACATGCGCTAACATGTAAATGTGCATTTTTGTTCCTTTTTAAATGCATTTAATTCAGTTAACAAATTTAAGTTTGTTTGCACTATTTGATGGAATTTACTTAGTGCTGCTTGCAGTGGCATTAATAAGATGAAACCCACATGAACACCTCAGAAAATATAGAGTTGTTTAAGGCAGTTGACAGCCCAACACAATGCCCTCTTTTACCACATAGAAGGCACAAAGAGATGACTTTTAAATGACTCTCACAGTGCTTCAACATTATCTTACATTCTTTCAATGGAGTTGTGTTTGGGTGTTTTTAAGAGAGAGATCTTTGCTTATGCCATACTTTTTATAATTATCAGAAATATCTTGTTTATTTTTTGTTGTGGGAGGCAACAATAGCATTTGTGTGGTATGAATGGATGCTTCAAATGTACCAAGCTCGTATTCACACAGTCTCAATGTGATTTTTAACAAAGCCAGAGAGATATGAATGCTTGTGTTACCAGATAACCAAGAACAAAGACAAAACACAATGACCTTGGAAAATGGTTCATACAGGCGCGCACACACAACCTCTTCAATTCTCTCTCTCTCACTTAGACTCCAGTGCTGTTGACACCAAGTCCGCTGCCATCAACCATTCACTTCTGGAGCACGCTCAGTCCTATCGCTCCACGCAGCCCTGCCAAGCTCTCCTTCCAGGTGAGACTTCCTGTCCACACAGTTTCCATCCACAGCATGGCAGCAGCACACCATCTGTCTCCTCACACTCCCTCAGCTCATCGCATGGCTGAGAATTTACTCTCTGCCCACTCCATTCATAACCATCAAATGCATCACAACATATGACATATTTTTCAAACTTTTCTAATTGTCATGGTTCCTGATGTCTAATTTACACATTTAGCAGACACTTTTATTCAGAGCTTCTTGCAATAGAGATACATATGCACTGTCACAGAGCCAGCAATATTCACAGTATACAATGGTAGGTTTATTAGAAAGCTGGATTAGGAAATAAGCTGGAGCAGAGGAGAAGTGCAGAGAACAAAAAGATGACTTTTTTTTTCCACCAAATAGTCTTTTGTGATATTTATATATTCTGAAATATTAGGCATGTCAAAGGACATTGGTGTCATTACATGAGTGGTTCTCAAAGTGTGGGGCGCGCGGGAGATCCGCAGAAAAACAACAACAAAAAACAGCCATGGCAACTGCGTTTGAGTGTGTGAATGGCGGTTGGCTCTCTGCCTTTATGAAGCGACACTGAACGCCAGTTCCTCTGAATCTTTCTTCTTCAGAATAATGACTTCACACCGTCTGAACAAGTCCGACATAGAATTTCCTCGCCATAGAAAAAATCTCTTCAGTGGACGGCATCACAAGCTGTTATTGTGAACTCTCCGCTCCCCTGCCATGTTCTGGCTAGAAGACTAACAAAAAGCTGCTTAATAATAAGAACTAATAATCTTGCTTATATATATATATATATATATATATATATATATATATATATATATATATATATATATATATATATATATATATATATATATATATATATATATATATATATATATCTTTTTTTTTTTTTTTTGTGAAACATTTGCAGGTTTTTCAATTAAAAAAAATAAAAAAACTTTACTAGTGGTTCAGTGGATCACAAAATTCAAGGTTTGGATCATATTACGGTTTCTGAGTCATGGATTGGATAATTTTTCACATCAGCAAGAAAAAAAAATTGGGGTGTAACTTTGCTTTCCATTTAAAACTCACTTTAAGTACTCTGATACCACACCAAAAACTACTACCCTAACTAATAAAGTTTAAACAGTCAATATTATAACAATGGTACAAATAAAGAAAGGTATAACTGTGGTATTATATATTTCAGGTACAAAAATGTAATAATTAAATGTAAAATAACACTATGTTCACTGTATAAATTTAATATAGATTAATTTTTGTTAAAGCTGTTTTTTGTTTGATTAACATCAGTAACAGACAGAGTTTGTTTGCTATCTGAAACACCTCTCTCTGTGTGAGTGCGCTTCGGGTGTACACACAGATAACAGCGCCCCGACTACCTCGTTAAATTCTTCTCTGCCTCTTCCAGTGCTGGAATGGTTTAAAATCTACTGAATGTGTAAACTAGCAAGACAAAACACATGCAAATGGTAACCTTTCACTCTGTGACAGTTAAACTTGCAATTAATCCTCGAATCGCATGTATGCCAAACCATGGAGCCTGGTCTGTACGGATCACGGATCAACAATGATCCATTTAACCCCTAATAATGTTCATACTTTTTATTGAAATTATTTGGTAGTTAGAAGTGGCCAGCTGGCTAGCAGATTTTCTAAAGTTGGGGTGCCACCAAAAAAGTTTGAGAACCACTTCATCACATGGAGTATTTTTTGGTTGATAAATAGTTCTGGGTCAGTGACATGACGGGTCATTTTTTTGTCCAAAGGCCTTAATAATTATAAAAAACAAAGATATGACATCCAAAGTATGTAATGTAGTACAACTAGATCTCTTTTATTGAATCCAAAAGGTTTTAATTATATTTTGCTACATATAAAGATTTTGAAGTGTCAAAAAGTCATTCGGTTTAACAGTCCAAAGGCCAATACAGCCATTTCGTTTGTGACTAAAATATCTTAAAATGTAATAAATGTATATATTTTTATTCTGGCATGATTTCATAACATATGAATTTATTATTATTACTATTATCAATAACTGATAATAACAAGATATTAACAATAACAATTAATTTTTACTTATTACTATTACTGTCTTTTATCATATTGCTCCCATTAAAAAAAAGAACTAAACCTTAAATAAGGCTCTGCATTGCAGAGATTTCACCATGTTGTCTTTCTCTTCTTCCTTTAGTGGATGTCAAATCTATTGTTTAATTTTACGAAGGTTTTTGTTTTATTGGACTGTTCCTCAGAAAAGCATGTGAGCATCCTCTGCTGGACAATAGCAGCAGTGCAGAGTTTGGCAGGTTTATACGTTGTTAGTTTTATAGGAACAGGGGCATTAAACCTAACCCTACATGATTGGCCTCCTGTCTGTCTTAGTAGATGTTGTTCTTTTTGGACTAGTTTTGCATTTTTATTATAGTCTGTTTAATATTATCCAGTTTAATTAGTGATTGTGTCAAGTATCAGTACCAGTTGTGTATTTAAATATTAATGATCCAATGTAAATGTATTACTGTAAATGCATGCTTTCATTTATACTGAAAACAAGTAAAAAATTATTGCTAACAAGCCATGAATGTGGTGCCTTTAAAAAAGCCTTTTAAGTCAAGCTTGAATCCTAATTAATAACGTACTGTCATTCTTGCAGTTCCCCTCCAACGGAAGCAATCAGATCCAGATCCCAGCACTGAGCGTGGACGGCCTATCCACACCTGTCGTTCTCTCCCCTGGACCACAGAAACCTTGACTTGCGATTTAATTCATTTGTCTCTCGTCGTGGTGATTGGCTCACTCCCCAGCCAATGGGACGCTGAGGACGACCAATGAAAGATGAGACACTCCATAACAAATTCTGCTTTGAGTTGGGCGGAGCCTCTGCTCCAGTGACGACTCGACAGGAGGAGTGCGCTCTCAGCTGTCCTTTACGATTGGTTGACGGAGCAGCCCGGTTCTGGGCTTGATGGTGGTATTTCATAGACTACTTGCTATTTTGTTTTTCCCTTTGCCTTTTATATGATCATCAACAGTTATTTATTTATTTTTGATGTTTCTTGGTGCGTCGTGAGATGCACATTCCAGAATGCTCAGATTGTGAATTTGGAACTCTGAGATCTCACTTTATTTTTGATTTCTCACCGTAACATTATGAGTTATGGACCAGACGAGGTAACCTCTGATTGAGTCAAGGCATGAAATGCCATTTACAGACGGAGCTTTGCTTTCTTAAAAACTTCTTCATTTTGTGAAAATGGAAAGCACGCATTTGAAACCTGACCGATTTAAATGCAAGATTATTTTTTTTCTTTGCCATTACAAAGACACAAATCAGTTTTTAGAGGATATGACACACTGTTGTTTTAAACATTTTGTGTTTTTCCATGGACAAAGGAGTCCATTTTGCTAAAGAGGCATTGAAAATGCCAGAGGAATGTCACGGCCATTCCTGGGATTTGAAGAGGTGGAACCAGGGAGGAAAAGCTACAAAAGCGCTTCAGAATGATGTCAAGATCTGGAATGTATCGATCTTTTTCTTCTATGAAATCATTCCTTTACTTCTTGTA
Source organism: Chanodichthys erythropterus (assembly GCF_024489055.1). Lineage (NCBI taxonomy): Eukaryota > Metazoa > Chordata > Actinopteri > Cypriniformes > Xenocyprididae > Chanodichthys > Chanodichthys erythropterus. The sequence continues at coordinate 7,941,572 of NC_090229.1, forward strand.
AATATAAGTTGCACCCATTCCAAGATTTGACAGATTCAATTTTTTATTCTCACTTTCCTGTTTTGGTTGTTGTTTTTTTTAATAATTCTATCAAAGAGCCCTTTCTCTGGCAAAGCAGGCAAAGGTTTCAGAAGTGTCATGGCAAAGCTTTGCAGTTTCATGCTTATTTTTTTTTATTTTATTTTTTTTTAAAGAAACCGCCAGAGGAGACCAAAGACCAGCTGTTTATATACAATCCATCTTAGTATCTTTTTTCTCCACGTTTCACATTTTCTTAGTCTCTTTCTCTTGCCGTCTTTCTATTTTTACTCTGCCGCATCAAAGGGCTATAAGAACCAAAACGCTCTCTTCTGACACTGTATATAACTGATACATCCGACTCGCCAGCTATAAGTGTAAAACTCAATAAGCGTTGTAAATAGTCAAAGTAATTTTTGCAGCTGCTTTTGATATTGTTAGTAGTTCTGTGCGGCCTGCCTCTAATGCTATGTTCGTCTGATGTGTTAAAATCACACTCACGGTTGTTACCTCAAAGCTGTCAACAGCTCGACGCGTCAAAGCAGGCACGCAAATACGTTGCGACTCTTTCCTACTGACACACAAAGCCAATGATTATTTGCATATCTTCTAGCGCTTGTAGTTGGTGTATGAAGCTCACGTTTCCTGTGGGGAAATCATGGTGGTTATATATAGCGTTCTACAGAAAGCAGTGTTTATGGACAGTAACTGCCTCCATGCCATGCAGCCTTTTTTCTTTTCATTTGTCTCGAGTTTGCTAAACTCACACATAACATACTTATTTTCATTTGGGTGGTCAGTGTCTTTCACTTTTTAGAACATTTCAGCTCTTTAATTTGGTGCTTTAGTTGTTTTAAAGAGATTTCTGGTTTGATATCTGCGTAATTGTAATGAATTTGGGAGGATTTGCTTGTAGCATGCTGCAATTGCCTACACGTGTCGCCTCTCAGTCCTCAGATTGTTCTCTCTTGCATTTTGTGCAACTCATGGCTGATTTGTTATGTCCGGAACAATGCGAACTGTTCTAATCTCAGTAAATGACTGTTTGTTATTAAGAAAAGCCTTGAAGATCAGCTCTCGGTGGGCTCTGATTTGATGTACTGATGATGTCATGGACGTCACATTGAAGTCGACACATTGAATGTTCTTTTCGAGGGGGCATTTCGGGTGTCGCCCCCTCATGTTACCATATGCTAAGCTCAGTGACCCGGTATATCAGCTTAAATTCACACAAAACTAATTGATTTTCATTGGTGAGTTACTTGTGGTTCTTTTACGCCATGCTGTGGGTAAAATAATAAGCCTGCAATATCAAATAACTCACTGTGATGATGAATTTAGTGATTTGCGAGTAATACTTTCCCCATTCGTGATCTTTAATGCGGTACTGTACTGCTTTCAGCCGTCTTGGCACTTTCTTCTCAAGCTTGTCTGGATTTCTGGGATTGTTTGTGCCTCTGAATGTCTGTGCAGCTATGCTCTGTAATGCACTGCGAATGCGTTTTAACAGCTGGTGTCTTTGAGCTAGACTCCTCCTCTTTCCCCTGCTATGATGCTGTTGTTACCTTTTACCGTACATCAGCACTGATCAATACAGTGACAGCATACTGTGCACGCTTCCCCGAATTAAACTATTACATAGTGATGACTTCATTTATCCCCACATGGGTTGTTTACAAACTAGCAAGCTTAAAAGACAGAAATAGTGAGCCATATCTATTTAAAACTATTTCTGTTTTACAAATGTAGAAATAAATGATTTAAAAATCATTGTGTAAATTCAGACAATGTTTAATATTGTAATATTAAAGGGATAGTTCACCCAAAAATAAAAATATATAATTTACTCACCCTCAAGCCATCCTAGGTGTAGATGACTATCTTCTTTCAGACGAACACAATCTGAGATTTATTACAGAAAATATCCTGGCTCTTCCAAGCTTTATAATGGTAGTGAATGCGGGCGTTATTATGAAGCCCAAAAAAGTGTGTGCATTCATCCATTGTAAAAGTAATCCAAATGGCTCCAGGGGGTTAATAAAGGCCTTCAGAAGCAAAGCGATGGGTTATTGTAAGAAAAATAACACTTTATAATCTAAAATAACTAGCTAGACTTGCGCCACAAGAGTAACCCCTGATGACGCAGGATGTAGGAGTATCGTAAGCTTAGACGCCTCTCCCGGTTTAAACAAACAGGGCTGTGCAACAAACTCAAGCTCCTCTTCTCTTATATCAATATTTCTCTTTAAAAATTCTCATTTTAGACTTCTAATTTGTGTCCAGTGTTTTGTTTTGCTGTATCCTCTGCTCTTCCGTGTGGCGCCGCAAAGAGATGTGTATGGCCGTCTGCCGGAAGCTAGTTATTATAGTTAATAAAGTTTTAAATATGTATATTTTCTTACAAAACCCATTGTTTTACTTTAGAAGGCCTTTATTAACCCCCTGTAGCCGTGTGGATTACTTTTACAATGGATGAATGCACTTTTTTGGGCCCCATTCACTGCCATTTTAAAGCTTAGAAGAGCCAGGATATTTTTAAATATATCTCTGATTGTGTTACACCTATGATTTTGTATACACCTATGATGGCTTGAGGGTGAGTAAATCATAGGATAATTTTCATATTTGGGTGAATTATCCCTTTAAGGAGCCTTTGTCATGTTGATGAAAACGCTGCCCCTTTTTAGATAATGAATCTAATGCTGCACGTCTCTGGACCTATAAAGACTGTTTGGGTATCTTAATACCACATTAAATAGGCCTTAAAGTTGGATTTCTGGGTATGTGCTAGTCCAGTGACGAACTATTTTGGTATTAATAGCTTCTAAAAACTTTTTTCTAAAGTCATCCCAGAATATTTTCATGCGGAGTAAGATTTATTGTGCTTATAACAATAAAAGCTCCAATTGAATATTAATTTAAAACATTTCCCTCCCATCCTATTCTCGTATTAGAACCAAAATTGTGCAGAAATTGTATTTGTGCAAGTTTTAATTGCAAAAAAATAAAAAAATTGTAAATGATTGTTGGTAACCAGCATGTGTAAATGTTCTATTCACTGAAACCTTTATGCAAATGACATTACATAAAGCCATTTATTGAATAATTGATTGGACCGTAGAGATGTTGGCTGGGACGGTTGTTCTCCTTTGTGGAGGAGTCTTTAAATTATTTCCTAATACCAGCACAGATTTCATACCGTGTACAAGTTTCCATTGTTGTAAGACAGTCAAATCATTTCAATATTTCTCATTGAGAGAACCTGTTTAATGCTTGTTACCTGCTTATGAAGTCACAAATCCAAGCACCAAACTGGAGATGGAGTTGAAACAATTGTGGCTCAAAACTGTTAAGACATTTGCCTCGTTTTGCTTTTCAAGTTACTGAATTTGAACATCTGCTGTTGTCAGATGCTGTAATAAGTCTTTTCACTTGTTTTTTCTCTTTGAAATGTTATGTGGGAACTGTTAATGTATTCTATATTCAATAATGTGTTGGGAAATCTTGCGCTACGCATATATTTGTGTAAAAAAGAAAAAGAAAAAAGTATGCTACTTGTGTGAAGAACGAATACATGGTCCTGCAGGACTGTTGGACTTTTGGGAAGCAGATCTCTGCGGCCTGAGCTCCCTTTCCCGGATGAGAATCACTCTCTGGGAGTTTATTTCATAAAGGGACGGAGAGGCTTTTATTTTTCTGAACTGTCTAAATACTATATTATATGTACTGGAAAGAGACAAAACTATTTTTCATCTGCACATTCTACTTTGTTTGTGTATGTGATAGATATTAATCTTGTTTTCTAATGACAAAAAAAAGACTCGGAACTAATATGAAAATGAATAAAAGGCTATTTTGTTCTTTACCTTGTTTAACATTCATTTTGTCAGGCTCTGTATGTATGTATATATATATATATAACATTATGACCACTGACCGGTGAAGTGAATCTCTTCATCACGGCACCTGTTAGTGGGTGGATATATTAGGCAGCAAGTAAACATTTTGTCCTCAAAGTTGATGTGTTAGAAGCAGGAAAAATGGGCAAGAGTAAGGATTTGAGTGAGTTTGACAAGAGCCAAATTGTGATGACTGGGTCAGAGCATCTCCAAAACTGCAGCTCTTGTGGGGTGTTCCCGGTCTGCAGTGGTCAGTATCTATCAAAAGTGCCCCAAGGAAGGAACAGTGGGGAGCGAAGGCTGGCCCATGTGGTCCGATCCAACAGATGAGCTCCTGTAACTCAAACTACTCAAGAAGTTAATGCTGGTTCTGATAGAAAGGTGTCTGAATACACAGTACATCAGTTTGTTGTGTATGGAGCTGCATAGCTGCAGACCAGTCAGGGAGCCCATGCTGACCCCTGTCCACTGCAAAAAGCACCAACAGTGGACACGTGAGCATCAGAACTGGACCACGGAGCAATGGTAGAAGGTGGCCTGGTCTGATGAATCACGTTTTCTTTTACATCACGTGGATGGCCGGGTGCGTGTGCATCGCTTACCTGGGGAACACATGGCACCAGGATGCACTATGGGAAGAAGACAAGCCAGCAGAGTCAGTGTGATGTTTTGGGCAATGTTCTGCTGGGAAACCTTGGGTCCTGCCATGCATGTGGATGTTACTTTGACACGTACCACCTACCTAAGCATTGCTGCAGACCATGTACACCCTTTCATGGAAACAGTATTTCCTGGAGGCTGTGGCCTCTTTCAGCAGGATAATGCGCCCTGCCACAAAACAAAAAATGGTTCAGGAATGGTTTGAGGAGCACAACAACGAGTTTGAGGTGTTGACTTGGCCTCCAAATTCCCCAGATCTCAATCCAATCGAGCATCTGTGGGATGTGCTGAACAAACAAGTCCAATCCATGGATGCTCCACCTCACAACTTACAGGATCTGCTGCTAACATCTTGGTGTCAGATACCACAACACACCTTCAGGGGTCTAGAGGAGTCCATGCCTTGACGGGTCAGGGCTGTTTTGGCAGCAAAAGGGGGACCAACACAATATTAGGAAGGTGGTCATAATGTTATGCCTGTAGTTATTTACAAATGTATATAACTGATTATAACGTGTAAATAAAGTTTAGGCTACAGTATTAGCAAAAAAAAAAGATCACTAGACTCTGTTTAGCAACAATTTAATGTTATTGGTCACGCCATACAAACTAAAATTTAAAATAGAATTTGTCTGATTAAAAAAACTGCATTATCAAGACACCAACAGCCTAAAAAAAACCCCACTTGATTGAGCAAAGAGAGCAAGATACCCATAAATAATCCCTCTTTTTTTCTTAACCTCAGAAATTGGATGAAATAATACACGCCTCTTCCTGGTGTGAGAACATGAATATTAACAAAAAAAATCCAAAAACAAATCCCTGAGGGACTCGGTTTTGTATGTCATGCCTCCTCCGGGACGGCAGGCCTCAGGGAGGAGAGAATAGATATTAATTAAAGCCGAGCTAAGACTCAGGCGCAGTAAGACCCCCACACAGCACGCTGATTAACCAAACCCCACAATGCTCCTCAAAAAACTGACTTTCATTTCTTCTGAAATGCAAACAGAAAGAATGATGAAAGCGTCAGGCTTCTTTTTAACGTGTTGACGACGATGTCGGCGCCGTAAGCTACAGAGAGACGGGAACGAACTGTTGATATTATGAAGAGATGCAGCTGAGAAGAACCTGGAATAACCTTCTGAAGATAAAGCACGTTTTAGAAAGTTTGCAGGTAGAACTTTTAGTTCATGAACTGTGGTTGTGTGTAGCATGCTTCGCTTTATATTTCTGCAGTACATTTGCTAGAATGTAAAGTGTACACTAGAGCACACTACATGGAATAACAATGAACAGCTCAATAGAGTCACAGTCAAATAAAAGTGCAGGACCAAAATCGAATTATTCTTCTTTGTAAATTTCAAATAACAAAGCAGAGACTGTAGAATAAATGATATTTGCGAGCATAAGGCCTTGTTTTATTGTCCTGGTGCCTTGGGCGCAGCTGCAGATGGCTCATGAGAGACCCGAGCATCGGGTCGCTGGTTTTATTGCGCTGAATGGACTTCACGCTGCAGGTTTGCTTTAATTGCACCTCACCCAAGGTCCCACAGATGAAGATCGTCAGTAAGGCTCATTAACTCCCAATTAACAGTCTGTTTACGCCACCACCTGAAAGCGCTCTTGGTTTATGTCTGTTCAACATGGATCCACAACTCCAGCAACAATAATAATCCTGTAGATTAAATGAGCACGCTCCAGGGTGGAAGGGGAAAATATGAGTTAAGGCCTAAACGCATATCAGGGGACTGAATACGTGTCTCCTCTGTTTGGTTTATTAACTGCTGATGTTTAGTTTTTAAGAACTGCTGTCAAAGCTGCAAACACAGCTCAATGTCCTTGTTCATGTACAGGAAGGCCTGATAATTGGGTTGTTCTTAGAAACTGCCTTTTGTGTATTCAAATTGTTTTGGGACATTTCATTTGGAAAGGTTACAGTTGAAATTATTATTATTGAAAAGGAACTTTGAGTAGAGCATATTTTTCCACTGTCCCATTGTAGACTTATTTATTTTGCATACAGTATATAGTGGTACTGAAATTACACTGTGTTCACCCTATTTTAACGTTCTTAGTGAATGGCGCATGTGCACTTAGGGCATGTCCGAATCCACTTTTGCTAGTGAAAAAAATGGTTGGCGCACCAGGGGCAAGGTCCAAAAGGGTTGTGCCTACACTCTAAAAAATGCTGGGTTAAAAACAACCCAAGTTGGGTTGAAAATGGACAAACCCAGCGGTTGGGTTAAATGTTTGCCCAACCTGCTGGGTAGTTTTATTTAAACCAACTATTGTTTAAAAATTGCTATATGGCTAGCTTAAAATGAACCCCAAATAGTTGGGAAATTAAAAACCAGATGCAATTAGAGGCAACAATAATAGACAAAAGGTGAATGTTTATTAAAGGGTCATGAAACCCCCCTCTTTCAGCTCAAGTCTAGCTCACAATCTTTTTGAAAAATGCAACTCAAATGGGCGTGGTGGCTGTGAGAAGAGGGGAGAGGAGAGGGGGGAAACTCTCATCGCCAGTAGCCCATGCATATCGACTGTCACTAAAAATCAGTGGTAAAACGTGAGGAAATACTACATTTTTTTAAAAAACTGGAAAAGTTAAAATCTAATGAAATACACTGACACTTTATTTTTGTCTTTTCAAGAGTTACTGAATGCCCTGCTACATATATCCTACAGTAATCGTAATTCTATTTAAAACATATTAATGTACATGTGTAATTACAGTCATTATAAAATACATAGTTGTTTATATACACACTATACATGCATATATTTGAAAAAAATAATAACGCTTAAAAAAAACCTTGCATACATAGCATAGATCTATGCGCCGAACCTGCAACACGCTCAGTCAGTCAGGCTAAGTGTCGACTGGAGCAGAGCAAGCGACCAGAGCATTTTTAGATTCATTCCTATGGAAGTTGAGCGTCACATTTAACTTACGCGCGGCTCAACTTCCATAGAAATGAACCGAAAACACTCGCGCTTACCCGCTCGCTCCGCGCCAACGGACACGCACCGTCAGTCAGTCAGTCTCTCGCTGTTTAGTGCCGTTAACCGTCCTCGTCATTGGAAAGATCCACGTGGTGTCATTAAGATAGTGTCTTCTCATTGGATAAAAAACTCCAGTCTCGTTAATAATTATGAAACACCAATGAGTCATCAAAGTACTATCGTGCTCTGCCACGTCACAGCCTGTGACGTGGACAGGATGAAGATTTTAAACCCGGAAGATGAAAATAGCGTATAAAAACTAAAATTTAACCATTTCCCCCCTACTATTAAATCTAACAGATGCTAACATTGTCTTCAATGGTGTTCAACACACATACCTCTGTTAAAATCTCAGAAATTTTGGTTTAGGGTTTCATGACCCTTTAATAAGCTTTAATATTTTATTAATATAAATTTAATAGTTTATTAATATAAATTTATTAATAAGCAATTTAATAAAATGTTTATTGTTTAATAATTATTCATTGAACATTAATAAATGTTCATTTCCAACATACTTTGGGTTCATTTTAATTAAGCAATACAGTAATTTTTAAACAATAGTTGAGTTAAATAAAACTACCCAGCAGGTTGGGCAAACATTTAACCCTACCGCTGGGTTTGTTCATTTTCAACCCAACTTGGGTTGTTTTTGACAGCATAGTCTCTTAATGAGTCATGGGTGTGTTTTGGGCGTAATGTGCAATAAAGAGTGTCATCTCCCATTCCCTTTAAAATCCTGGTGTGCTCGGACCATGGCAGATTGCTATTTACATAGTGGAATATAGACACCCTCAACCTTACGAGTCAGTTTAAATACATGTGTGTATTGTCGCAACTGGTCAAATAATTAGCCAAATTCATTTGTCATTATTGCAAATTGGTAATTCTGATACATGCAATGACTATTCATTATGACATGTAGGCATTTTTATCTTTATGTACACAATAATAATCTTTTACATGGTAATATTTGGCATGTTTGTGTGCCTTTGTGTGTAACAGTGTATGTGCATTCTGCACCCGCCTATTGGTGTATATTAATAACGCGCCCTTTAAGTAACAAAAAAATAAAAACTGCGCCATTGACTTTAGATCAGGTTTTTGTTGGTTAATGGCGCAGTTGTTTTCAGTTGGCTCAAAATAGCAACACGCCAACAATGCATCTGAACACACCTCGTTTTCAGACCAGCACGCCCATGGGCGAACAGATGGGCGTGAGTGCATTTGCTATTTAAACAACGTGGGCACTGGACGTGAAAATAACTGTGTCGGGCTGAAACTAGCAAAAAACACTTGCATTACGCCTGGCGCCGCATTGCGCCGGGTGTATGATAGGGCCCCATGTCATAATCACAAGATGACAACATGTGACATTCTGCTTTCAGCTGTCCTTCAACACGTCCTTGGAATGTCGTGTTTCTATGGCAACACTATCAATGGCAAAATTAATCTGTAGCAGTCACATGGTACAAGTTGGAGTTCATCGAAAATTCAGAGTTTACAAGTTATAATTATGAGTTCTATGAGGACGTGAATGCTTTTTACAGGTCGGAATCTCGTGATAAAGGTAATTCCGACATGGCGTGAACTTACCTCACGATGCTGTGTGTTATGCAATTACAAAATTGTAAAAATATTGACTGTTTTCACACAGGTTTCCCAAAAACTCCAGATGACTTTTAAAATTCAAAAAAAATATTTTGCAAAGAATAGCTTAATAATAGTTACTGTATATTTTGTTGCTTTAAGCCAAATCCTAAAGCGCTATTTTAACTTTCTTACAGTAATTTTGGAATCCATATGCTTATATGTCTTTCAAACCATGTGGTCAAAATCACTACCTCAAAGTCGGCATAAAATATACGTTGCGATAGTCTTTCCTTCCTTGTTGTTTGTAGGCCAGGTCTTGATGTTGTGTATCAGGAATTGAGTGGTTGGCTGGATTGTTGTGGTTTGCTATTGGTTGATCTCATGTGAGTGACTGGTTGCTCCGCCCTCACGCCTGTAAACACATCATCAGAGAAGAGATGTCACTGCAAGAGGGAATGTTATGTTTATTAAAGATTAAGAGGGCATATAAATGAATAATAATATAAATATATAAAAATAATGATGTGCACAGATAAGTCATTTTTTATAAATGATGCGATATTCCATAAAAAATTTGAATTGTCCATTTTGATTTCGTGGTGACTTTAAACATTATGCCAAAATGATTAGGAAAAAAGCTGCCACAGCAAAGCAGGGTTGGTCAGAATTTGAGGGAGAAAATGCAAGAAAATTTTCAATAAAGTAAAAATGACTTTAATAATTGTTTATCAGTTCAATGGAATTGTGATAAATGGGGACCTGGAAAATTGTTGATATAAAAACAAACTAATGTTTTATTTTGCACTAAACTCTAGGTTATGTAGCATCATAATGGGACTGATTTTTGTAAGTGGGAAATTTTAAAATCCAGTTAATTATGTCAGTAGTAAGTCATGGAGACACAAATGGCATGAAAATGACCAAATTGCCATATCAATGTGAAATCTCATGAAATTGTTCATTCTGTAATAATTAATCTGTCATTTTGAGCAGGTCTCTGAAAGGCCTGAGACAGCACGGTTAATTAGTGTCTGAATATTGGTTTCATAAGAGGTAAAATACCCCTGTTCTGCAGTGATATTTTTCTGTGCTACTTATGCAATGACCTTTTCCTCTGTATAACAAAAATGAGTGGAAAGGGGAAGAAAATGAGGCTGCTTTAAGAAAAAAGAAAGAAAACCTTGTTAAAAAATTCATAATAACTCAGAATAGAAGCTTGTGTGTGATTGTGCAAAGCCAGATTTCAGATGCCTTTCAAACCCAATGTGAAACAGAGTCCTGCGGTGATCCTGGTTTCTCTCTCTCTCATGGGTTTCTTTCTCCTCGCTCCAGTGCTCCTGTGTCCTTTAGCATATACTGAATTACAATGACCTATTTTGTCAATGTCGAGCCCTAACGAGGCAGGGAGAACAGGCGATCTGCGGCGCTATGACAGTCATTAGAAGCCATGACTGCAGCAAGGTCTCATAAACGCAGCGAACATCTTCACATAAATAACTGCACTCAATCTACTGCAAAAATGAGACATTGGAAATGTCATATCAGTATGCACAAATGTAATATTTGTGTTTGATTGTGCAGAGGTTTGTACTAGCTTGTTAACTTTAATATTGTGGTTATTTGCTTTGTGAGCATGAGAGAGATTTCATTTGGACACTTTTACTTATAATGATAGTCATGGTTTCTAGTGCTATGTGGTTGCTATGACATTCTGACTGGTTGCTAGGGAATAAAAGACAAATGTTAGTGGTGTTTTTCCATGCAGAACTCACTGGCACAATGCTAGCGTGTTGTGGGTGGTTGTCAGGGCATTGCTATGCAGTAGCCAAGGTGGTTTCTAGTGGTTGCTAGAGTATAAAGGACAAATATGAGTGGTGTTTGTCTGTGCAAAACTCACCAGCACAATGTAAGTGAGTTGTGCCGGTTGCTTGGGTGTTGCTATGCGGTTGCTAAGGTGTTATAAGTGGTGTCTAATGCAGTTGCCTAAGTGTTCTGACTGTATACTAGAGCTTAAAGGACAAATGTGATTGGTATTTGTCTGTGCAAAACTCACTAGCACAATGCTAGTGTGTCATGAATGGTTACCAGGGTGTTGCTATGCAGTAGCCAAGGTCTTTTGAATGGTTTCTAGTGTGTTGCTATGCAGTTGCCATGGTGTTTTGACAGGTTGCTAAAGCATAAAGGATAAACATGAGTGGTGTTTGTCTATTCACAACTCACTGGCACATTTCTGTGGTGTTAGTCAGTTATTGCCAGGGCGTTGCTATGCAGCTTCTAATGTGTTCTGATGGGTTTCTAGTGCTTTAATATGTAGTTTTCATAGTATTCTGACTGTTTACTAGAGCACAAAGGACAAATGTGAGTGGTGTTTGTCTGTGCAAAACTCACCAGCACAATGGTACTGTGTTGTGGGGTGGTTACCAGGGTGTTGTTATGCAGTCGCTAAGGTGTTATAAGTGGTGTCTACTGCTTTGCTATGCAGTTGCCATAGTGTGCTGATTGTTTACATGGTACAAATGTGAGTGGTGTTTGTCTGTGCAAAACTCACCAGCACAATGTAAGTGAGTTGTGCCGGTTGCTTGGGTGTTGCTATGCGGTTGCTAAGGTGTTATAAGTGGTGTCTAATGCAGTTGCCTAAGTGTTCTGACTGTATACTAGAGCTTAAAGGACAAATGTGATTGGTATTTGTCTGTGCAAAACTCACCAGCACAATGCTAGTGTGTCATGAATGGTTACCAGGGTGTTGCTATGCAGTAGCCAAGGTCTTTTGAATGGTTTCTAGTGTGTTGCTATGCAGTTGCCATGGTGTTTTGACAGGTTGCTAAAGCATAAAGGATAAACATGAGTGGTGTTTGTCTATTCACAACTCACTGGCACATTTCTGTGGTGTTAGTCAGTTATTGCCAGGGCGTTGCTATGCAGCTTCTAATGTGTTCTGATGGGTTTCTAGTGCTTTAATATGTAGTTTTCATAGTATTCTGACTGTTTACTAGAGCACAAAGGACAAATGTGAGTGGTGTTTGTCTGTGCAAAACTCACCAGCACAATGGTACTGTGTTGTGGGGTGGTTACCAGGGTGTTGTTATGCAGTCGCTAAGGTGTTATAAGTGGTGTCTACTGCTTTGCTATGCAGTTGCCATAGTGTGCTGATTGTTTACATGGTACAAATGTGAGTGGTGTTTGTCTGTGCAAAACTCACCAGCACAATGTAAGTGAGTTGTGCCGGTTGCTTGGGTGTTGCTATGCGGTTGCTAAGGTGTTATAAGTGGTGTCTAATGCAGTTGCCTAAGTGTTCTGACTGTTTACTAGAGCTTAAAGGACAAATGTGATTGGTATTTGTCTGTGCAAAACTCACCAGCACAATGCTAGTGTGTCATGAATGGTTACCAGGGTGTTGCTATGCAGTAGCCAAGGTCTTTCGAGTGGTTTCTAGTGTGTTGCTATGCAGTTGCCATGGTGTTTTGACAGGTTGCTAAAGCATAAAGGATAAACATGAGTGGTGTTTGTCTATTCACAACTCACTGGCACATTTCTGTGGTGTTAGTCAGTTATTGCCAGGGCGTTGCTATGCAGCTTCTAATGTGTTCTGATGGGTTTCTAGTGCTTTAATATGTAGTTTTCATAGTATTCTGACTGTTTACTAGAGCACAAAGGACAAATGTGAGTGGTGTTTGTCTGTGCAAAACTCACCAGCACAATGGTACTGTTTTGTGAGGTGGTTACCAGGGTGTTGTTATGCAGTCGCTAAGGTGTTATAAGTGGTGTCTACTGCTTTGCTATGCAGTTGCCATAGTGTGCTGATTGTTTACATGGTACAAATGTGAGTGGTGTTTGTCTGTGCAAAACTCACCAGCACAATGTAAGCGAGTTGTGCCGGTTGCTTGGGTGTTGCTATGTGGTTGCTAAGGTGTTATAAGTGGTGTCTAATGCAGTTGCCTAAGTGTTCTGACTGTTTACTAGAGCTTAAAGGACAAATGTGATTGGTATTTGTCTGTGCAAAACTCACCAGCACAATGCTAGTGTGTCATGAATGGTTACCAGGGTGTTGCTATGCAGTAGCCAAGGTCTTTTGAGTGGTTTCTAGTGTGTTGCTATGCAGTTGCCATGGTGTTCTGACAGGTTGCTAAAGCATAAAGGATAAACATGAGTGGTGTTTGTCTATTCACAACTCACTGGCACATTTCTGTGGTGTTAGTCAGTTATTGCCAGGGCGCTGCTATGCAGCTTCTAATGTGTTCTGATGGGTTTCTAGTGCTTTACTATGTAGTTTTCATAGTATTCTGACTGTTTACTAGAGCACAAAGGACAAATGTGAGTGGTGTTTGTCTGTGCAAAACTCACCAGCACAATGCTACTGTGTCGTGGGTGGTTGTCAGGGTGTTGCTATGCAGTTGCTAAGGTGTTATAAATGGTGTGTAGTGTTTTGCTATGCAGTTGCCATAGTGGTCTACTGGTTGCCAGGACATAAAGGACAAATATGAGTGGTTTTTGCCCATGCGAAACTCATTGGTACAATGCAGTGTTGCTAAATAATTGTTAAGGTGTTCTTGTTAAGTGGATTCTAGTGAGATGTTGTGCAATTGCTATTGTGTTCTGACTGGTTGTCAAGGCATTAAAAACAAATGTGAGTAGTGTTTGCCAATGTAAAACTTACTGGCACAACATGGTTACCAGGGCGCTGCTATTTAGTTGCTGTAGTGTTGTGAGTAGTTGCAAGGGCATATAGGGCAAGTGTGAGTGATGTTTGCCTGTGCAAAACTCACCGACACACTGCTAGGGTGTTGTGAATCCCCATAATTTGATGTGTCACATCTGTTTTTTAATGAAATGGAAACTAATCAAACTAATCAAAATTATACAAACATCACAGAAAGAGTCTAATAATATATGTTTGAACATTCAGATTGGTTCTATAATGACAGAACAGACACCCTCTGTCTCTTCTCGAGTTCACACTGGTCCCCAGTGGCCTTCACTGAGTCAGAAGCATGTCTGTACAGTGTGTAGGACTGGCTCATCCTGTTACACAGCACTTCATGATTCAGCACTCCAGCTCTACATCTGCTCCAACTACACAACTACATCCCCAAAAAAACACACAACATAAAACCGCCATAAAGCATGGCATTGTTCAAAAAAAGAAAAGTAATAGCATTGAAAGGTTACTTGGCTGTAGCATGTAGGACAGTCTTTTCTCTGATCTTGGTAAATGAAACTCTCTTGTCTGTGTGTGTGTCAGCGGGCCTCTGAAGTCCCACGGACCGGCTCTGTGGGAATTAATATTTGCCTGCTTAATCCCACTTAATCCCAGATTTCAAAGGATGTGATTGTTTTTCATTGAGCGTGGCAAAGCTGTAAAACAGCCACAGGTTTCTCTTCGAGAGGACATTAACAGCATAGTTTTTTACTTAATATTTTCTCTAGAAGTAGCTATTAAATAATGTGCTCTATAAAACAACATATAGGACAAGGGCAATCTGTCATTGTTATTACATTATTAAACTGGGCCATAAACTGGGCGCTGCATATATATATATATATTATTATGCTAATATGTTTTTTTATATATATGTAATATATTATATGTAACATTATATGTAATATGTATATTCTATATGTAAATGTAAAATTAATAATAATAAAATTATATATATATATATATATATATATATATATATATATATATATATATATATATATATATATATATATATATATATACATACATACACACACATACATATAATAAATATAGATAAATAATAATAAAATTATATGTGTGTGTGTGTATATATAGGTACATATGTATGTATGTATGTATGTTTTCAACATATTTTGGCTTGAAAAAAATCTTTACACTGCTTTAAATTATGTTTCAGATTGAATAAAAATTAAACTCCATCAAAAGCATCTGTGAAACGCTGCCACAGAAAATCATTAGATGTTTATGAAAACTCAATCAAAAATTGTGTGCACAGTAAATTGTTTTTTAACAGCTAGGAAAATGGTCTCACCACTCCAAGAATGATACGGATCAAATAATTACTTTTATCATGAAAAAAGTGCTTTAACAAACATATGCGCTGCATGTTTCATAGACTTACATGTAAGTGCATTACTGTCGATCTTTTCCTGTGGTTTTTCAAATAAAAAAAAAATCTCTGGTAATCGACAGCTTGTCACCCAGTGTCGATAGATCCTACATGCCGTGCATTGAACCTGGAACATACCTTTGATGTAGAGGTTTCAAGAGTGTATTTTTATATCTTTTGCACATCAAAGTATATGATGCAGAAATACAGCAAACCTGCAAATAAATAAGTGTTCTGTTGCATAGCACTTTGAGGTTTTGTCTGAGGGCTCGATTTGTATCCCTGGCTTCCTATTAAGCTGGCAGTACAAACACGAATGTCACTTTGGTGAGAAAGCATCTGCAAACAACATAAATGTAAATTTAAAGGTTTCAGAAGCATCTCGCTGGTGTTGTGAAATTTCTTTTCACAGACTGACAATCTGATCTGTGTGATCTGTGAAAAGCATGCCGATTAAAAATAGAAAGAAAAAACGAAGGCCTTTATGATCATGGGAAGGTCAGTGAATTTTTTCCTCCATTAGTGGATGAGAAGAGATACAAAAATGGAGCCAATCAGCTCAGCAAGATAACAAGAATAAAAATCAAATGCCCGATGTTTCATTATCTATTCAAAATCTTTTTAATCTGTTCTCAACCCAGTTCTGGTGTATTAGGGCACACACTGACCTGTGGGTCCATCCAGAATGAATTTATTTAAAGCCATTTCAGAAGGAAATGTAACAAATATAGTCTGCTTGACAAAGGTTGTGATGAAAAAAGCCAATTGATTGTTTTGAAACAGTTTCACATGCTTGATTAGACTATGAGCAAATTAGAGACATGATATGACCAAACATAATGACTCAACAATGACATCTCATGCTTCCATATGCTTTACAAGAATTTGTTTCTTCAGCAGAGAGGAAAGATGACTTTTTATTGTTATGTAATGAGGCTGTAAACATGATCTTCCTCTGGCAAAGCCCCATGGGTGAAGCTATTAGTCACCCTTGGTTTTGTTGCGTTCAAGCTGCTTTCATGAGCCCAGTGTAAAATAAAATGCTCAAAATACATCCTTTCCTGCAAAATGTTCATTAGAGCAAAGGTTGATGGTTCTTATCTTTTATTTTGCAATCTTATAAAGTTGCCGTACAATCTTACAGTGACAAAAGCAGAGGATTTTTGATCAAACTGTTCTCAGCTGCTGAAGAGCTGTAGAGAGGAGAGGCGTCCCGAAGCGTTTCATCATATGAAGGCTGCACTTTTAATTATGACAAAATAAATCTGAAGAACTGAATCTGTCACAGTCAAAACACATGCGACGACTTGTTTGAAACTCGCAATGAATTTTGCTTCTACGGTGCTGGCAGAAACTGAATAAGATTATCATGAAGATTGCCTGATTATTTTTTGAGTTGTAAAAAATGTAACATAACCAAAATATTATAAAGCAAAACCATAAATGTTACTAAACATAAAAAGGAAAAAAAGAGAAATAAGTATAACAAATCTATATCCACATACGTAACATGGTTTGCTTGGTTTCAGATTGTCACAATAAAATTAACTAATGTTAAACAAACATTCATGAGAAAAAAAATATAATAAAAAAGCAGCAAAATATGTAGTGAAATAAAATAATAAATAAGTAAAAAAGCTTTCCAAATAATCAATAAATAAAGTAAATATAAATAATTATTAGAAAGATTACAAAAAATGGATGAACAAAATAAGAATATGATTGCCTGATTATTTTTTGAGTTATAAAAAACAAAACAACAAAATATTATAAAGCAATACAATAAATGTTACAAAGCATAAAGCGGAAAAATAGAGAAAAATATCAAAAATCTATATCCACATCTTTAACATGAAAAAAAGTCAAAAACTTCTTGTTTGCTTGGTTTCAGATTATCACAGTAAAATAAACAAAATATATAATAAAGTTAAAACAAAAATTCATGAGAAAAAGAAAAAGAGAAAATACAGCACAATATGTAAAAAATAAAATAATAAATAAATAAATGAGCTTTCCAAATAATCAATAAATAAAGTAAATACAAATATTATAAAGATTACTAAAAAAATGGATGAACAAAATAAGAAGATTGCCTTATTATTTTCTGAAATACAAAATACAACAAAATATTATAAAGCAATACAATAAATATTATTAAACATAAAGGGAAAAATAGAGAAAAATATTAACAATCTATATCCACATATAAAACATGAAAAAAATGTCAATTGTTTGCTTGGTTTCAGATTATCACAATAAAATAAACTAAATATATAATAAAGATTAAACAAAAAATCATCAGAAAAATATAAAAAAACAGCAAAATATGTATAAAATAAAATAATAAATAAATTTTTTTTTTTCCAAATAATCAATAAACTAAATAGAAATAATAATTATAAAGATTACTCAAAATAAAAAAAAATGGATGAACAAAATAAGAATATGATTGCCTTATTATTGCTTGTGTTATAAAAACAACACAACAAAATATTATAAAGCAATACAATAAATATTACTAAGGGGAAAAAATTGAGAAAAATATCAAAAATCTATATCCACATGCATGAAAAATGTCAAAAACTTTTTGTTTGCTTGGTTTCAGATGGTCACAATATAATAAACAAAATATATATTAAATGTTAAATTCATAAGCAAAAGAAAAACAAAATAATAAAAATCAGCAAAATATGTAGTAAAATAAAATAATAAATAAATAAAAAAGCTTGCCAAAGCTTGACAAACAAATACATAAATAAATAACTACAAATAAATGACTAAAAAATGGATGAACAAAATTTGAAAACAAAAAATAGAGAAAGATTTTAAATTATATAAAATAATAATGTTATTAAAAATGAAAATGAATAAACAAAAGAAAAAATATATAATAAATGTTAAATTCATGAGCAAAAAAAAAACAAAATAATAAAAAACAGCAAAATATGTAGTAAAATAAAATAATAAATAAATAAATAAAAAAGCTTTCCAAAGCTTGACAAATAAATAACTATAAATAGATTACTAAAAAATGGATGAACAAAATTTGAAAACAAAAAAATAAAGAAAAATGTAAAATAATAATGTTATTAAAAATGAAAATGAATAAACAAAAGAAAAAATATATCGAAAAATATACGGTTACTAAATACGTTTCTTATCGAACACTGTTACGAATGTCAAAATCTCGGTCTCGAGAGGATCAAAAGGTTTACGAGTTATTTCTGACATCATGCTTTAGTGTTAAACAGAAACACGAGCCAGTGTGACCTCAGCGCTGATGCTGCCGCTGCCGCAGGAGAGCTCGACCTGGAGCGAGAGCGAAAACTGGACCATTACATCATTGCTATGGGATAGACCTATGCCCCGCCCCCTATGCGTCATTGGCGGAGCGACCTGGCCTGACACCCCCATTGGTTAACGACAGCGTAAGGGTAAGCAGCGAGGGGGCGTGGCCTCAGCGTGCAGGGGCGCTTCAAATACACTGTAAAAGATGCATAAGGGAGCGATGCTGATGCTGGTGATGCGAGAATAATTTCACTCCGGAGGCAAGCTTTCGAACGGACCGAGAGGGTGATGATGGACTTCATATTTAGGATAAAATAAGCAAACGCAAAATCAAATCAAATCAACTGCTTACATTATTTTCTCAAATTGCAACATAATAGTAGAGAAATAGGTGAGAGTGAGACCCTGGATCGGATCCATCCTACAATCGCTGGAGGTAAGGGCGTTTCTGAAAGCAGAGCATCTCTTTAGCATTCGTGGTTTCAGTTCAGAAGTTAAGACTCACTAACTCATGCCTCTTCGTAGAGGGAATTAAACTGCTGGTAAATGTGCTGTATGTATTAAGAGTTGGAAGGTTGTGCTCTGAAGTTTCTGAGCTCGTCCCTTTATTTTGGATTTGCTTGATTTTTTTTATGGAGGGCTTCACCTGCTCTCAGTGACCCTTCAGGAAGCATTTTAAGAGCCTTAAATATTTAGAAACCAGCTTTGTCTGTTTGTATGATTTATATGTTAGTCTGTGTATGTTTCATGTGGGTCACACTTTAAATTACAGTGATAATGTACAGAGTAATTACTGAGAAAATTACACTGAGTAGTAAATTTGTGAAGCTCTTTATTGGTCTTACTGTAGTATTTGTTATGGTAACATGTGAAATATGACACTGTAATTTAAAGTGTTATGTTTTAACCTTTGTGACCTAGACTTTTAATATGGAGCCATCAAAACTCTTTACTGTCTTTTGTGAAAATACTTTATAAATAATAATATTTTTATCGGTAATGGTGTTTCATCTAAAATTAACAAAATAATCTGACGTTATTGAAGTGCAGTTGTATTTATTTATATAATTTCATATTAGACACATCTAGAAGATATGATTTAGAAGCAGAAACAATGCATAGTTGACAATTTTGGCAGTGATGTGTCTTGTGTTTGCATGCATTGAACAAAAAATGCGCTGTTTAATTATAGCTGCTCTAAATAAAACCGTGCAGAAGTAACAAACCAGGAGAAAATGGCCCGTGGGAATATGAGTGAACGCAGCGGAGACGGCACAGGAACCCTTAACAGTCGTAATGGATGCTTACATCCTCAGTTCATGTGATCTCACACTCCATTTGATTACTAAGTGCAGATTTATTTCCTTGGGCTTCTTTCCCTGTTTCCTATTGCTTTAATGATAGAATCCCAGAGTGAGATTTTACTGCCAGATCTTTGTATAGTAAATTGACAACAGTTTTGGCCTACAGTGGTTGACAATTACTAAGTGATATTTTATTGTCCATGAACCTAAATTATTATTATTTACTTTATTTTTATTTTTTATTTTTTATTTTTCTACGTTTAGGCATTTGGTAGACACTTTCTCCAAAGCAACTTCTAAAGCAATTTCCAGGACTGCTTTATTTTTATAATATAGATATATATATATATATATATATATATATATATATATATATATATATATATATATATAAACAAACCCGCCTCCCCTCACTCGCTCTTTTCATTTGCTCCGGATGAATATTGTTGGTGTTACGAGGCTTGAATTTCGCCGTGGGATTGCTCGTATTGCACATAATTTTACTCACTCCTGTAGATTTTGTTCTTACACCCAAAGTGCGCACACATAAAGCCACCTCTCAGTACTAAATTGAGTTCTTTTTCGCTGCTTTTTGTGCTTAAACAGTCAAATACACACGAAATAATGTCAAAATGCTGATCTTCGTGGGTATTCATGTAAACACAGTCAGTTGTGTTTTAAGTGAAAATAAACAGCTGAGAAAGAAAATGCATGTGTAACAGTATAATGGATCCATGCGTCATGTCTTAAAGTGACAACAGCCTAATATACTTGCTGCCAAATTATGAGATAATAATAAAAAAATCTATATGGGAGTTTTTTCCCCATGGTATCAATATATATATATATATATATATATATATATACAGTATATTATGTGTATATATATATATATATATATATACATTATATTATTTGTATATATATATATATATATATATATATACACACATTTTAGTTAAAAAAAAAAAAAATACATTATTTAAATAAAATATAAAATATTTCTTTGTAGGGGTTCTCTAGTGAATGTGTTCGTTTCAAATGCTAATGCCAAACTCAAACTCTATGTGAGCTGTGTTTCTGTGTTATGTGTGTGATGAAGTGTCTCACCTCTGGACCATGCTGGATGTGGGATGCGTCTCTCCAGCCTGAGTGGTGAAAGGGTCGCTGCTGGTGCTTTGCATAATGCACTGAAGAGTTTGGGCTGTACAGAGGGCTGTACTGTTGCATTAGTTTGGAGAGGTTATTGAGAGCCAGTGGTGCTGTGGGTGGAGAAATGCATCAGGTCTTTTGTGGCCCAGAACAAATGAACATGAAAAACTCTTGGACATGTCCTTGACCGAGTCCTCCTGCCCCCTGAGAGATGCTTTCAGCTCCATCTCTCTCCATCACTGCATGTCTCTGTCAACATTTAGGCTTATCTGTCTCGCTCACTTTCACTCTGTCTCTCTTGTCCAGTCCACTTCTTATCCTTTATCTTCTTAATCAGAAATGATTCTCGGCTTCACAGGGCACTTAATGTTCAATCAAAGAAAGATAAAAGAGGACTGTGAGAAAGCAGCTCCTATCTCTTATCATTTAAAGTGGTGGTTGATTATATTTCACATTTTTAACTTTAGTTAGTGTGTAGTGTTGCTGTTAGATCATAAACAACATCTGCAAAGTTACGACGCTTAAAGTTCAATGCAAAAGGAGATATTTTCTTTTAAAGAATTCTCAGTTTAAGAACTACAGCAAACAGCTGGTTGGGACTGCAATAAGCTTCTTCCCAGGTTGGTGACGTCACTAACCCTAAAATTTACATAAACCCCACCCCCGAGAACACACAACAAATGGGGTGAAGCCATGTTGGGCTGCTTTAGAGAAGAGGAAGAGTTGTTGTAGTAGAGTGTTGTTGTCATGCCGTCATTTTACACCGGACTGCTTCACAAACGAGGGTCAATTCAGCACTGGATTTGCACAAAAGATGAACATGACGGCACATGCTAGTCAATGAGTTGAATCATCGCCACAGCAACTACATAAATTTATCCACTAACCGTTCAGAAAAGTCCAGTTTCATTCTAAAAGTTGTAACTTCTTACTGAGTCTCTCCATCAGTGTCGACTCCGGTTTGAACAATGTAAGGCTGAACACCGTTACTGACAATCCTCATTTTGGCTGCGTGAGATTCTCCAGCTTTGTTGTTGTTGAGCAACCGAAGCGTGAGCTGTTAAAGCTCCGCCCTCTTCTGGAAAGGGGGGCGAGAGCAGCAGCTCATTTGCATTTAAAGGGACACACACAAAAACACTGTGTTTTTGCTCACACCCAAATAGGGGCAAATTTGTCAAGCTATAATAAATGATCTGTGGAGTATTTTGATCTGAAACTACATAGATACATTCTGGGTACACCAGAGACTTATATTACATCTTGTGAAACGGGCATTATAGGTCCCCTTTAATACTATTTAATTTTAGGTTTATAATTTAAAAATTGATTCCTTTCAGATGATGAGTAAATAAGCCACACCCCACACAGGAAGTGGAATTGGAATTGCAGGAATAGAAATTTTAAATTCAAAGACATCGAAAGAAATTTAACACAGTTACACAACAGATATATTTCATTAGTCCAAAAACTATAGAATTATATTTTAAACACTGATTAATAATATTTTCTTATGGAAATAACTCATATGTTGTGTGCATGATATGGGTATGGATATGAATTTTTTAAATTATTATTAAAACTATGAGCCATAGCTTTTATATGCACTCCTTTAAATTTCATTCCATTTTAATTCTACATCTGTAAATTCAAACTGAAAAAATTTTAGATATGAATTGGCATGCTCAGTTCAATGCACAATAGCACACAACCCTGTTTAGTAAACGCTGACTCTTGCCAGAGATTGTTTATGTTAGTTTTACAGCCTCAAATAATGCCAGAACTTAACTTTACTCTGTAATATTTCATTAGAGACATTTAAACAGTGACTCATAAGTCTATTTTATGCACTCAGCCCACTCTCCCAGCAACAGTTCTCTGTCCTTTTTTTATACACCAGTAAGTGTATTCATGGACAGGTCTCTGCTGTATGGTGGGTGTATGTGGATGAGTTGTCTTCTGGGCCTTTACATTTAATGCTCAGTGTTTTTCACCCCCAGCAGCCCGGTGATAGGGCAAATAACTTAGTAGGCCCTACAATTGCATTTATTGGCATTAAAAAAAAGAGAAAGCTTTGAATTTTAAGTGTTTTTCTCTTGCAAAAATGCTTACACTGGCTTTTCTTTGATTCAGTATGCATGCCATTTAATTTCAGCGCTGCACTAGCTCCAGTGCACATTTTCAGCTTTTATTTGGGTCTCTTTACAGCTTTGGATGTTGCTATGATGAAATATATAGCGATACTGGTTCACGTCAACTTAAAGATCTAGTTCTGACTGTTATACATGTGCCACTGCTGGCAAAATAGACTTTTAATAAAATTTTGCTGTTTATGCTGTAGAAGTGCGAAAATTCTCCCAGTTTGCTATGGATACGCTTAAGGCTTGCCCACACTAAAAGATTTTAAAATCTTATCAGATTTTCAAAATGTGAGAGACCACATGTAATGTGACCAAGATAGCACACCACACACTAACAGATTTCATTCACAAACAGCCAGATTCCTGACTGTGAACACAGGAAATCGCGCAAAATCTCTTGTGGTCAAACATGACTTTAGAGTAAACAAACATGGGGGACGATGGGCGAGAAGAAATGATGATAATAGTGTTTGGACTGCTTTTTACAGAAAATTTGCAGGGAAAAAAGAAAAAGTTTTGTATGAAGTCATTATCATGCTTCCGTCAGCCTCGCTTTCTGATTGGCTATCATTTCGTTCCACGTGAACCCCATCATGAACTCCATCTAATTAGAGATTGCAATATTCTTGGCCGATTCCAATTTCCAATTTTTTTGTTAGTGTGACCTGCTGATACTGATTTTTGCCGATTTTCTTTATAATTGACAGCATGTACAAAAAAAAATCTACTTCAACACAAAGTTTATATTCATTTAAAAAGCACAAGTAAGAAATCAGTAATAAAATAAGAACAAATAAACAAATTGCAAACAACAGCATAAATAAATGCAATAGAATAAAGGAAGCTATGAAACTTTTAAGTTTTTCAGGTTAAGTAGGTTTTTATTCAGGTAAGAAATACTACAGAAATTAAAGTAATCAAATGTAAAATAACACTGGATAGTCTTCATTGTAAAAAATTAAATACAGATAAATGTTTACAATTAAAGTTATAAAACGTATTCTGTCAAGAGCAGAAAGTGATTTTGTTTGTCTCTTGTTCTTTGATTAACATGACAGGAATATTGGACTGCTGTTACTTTAAGAGATTATGCACGGATCCAATATTCTGTTACACAACATGCATTCTCTTTCTCAACATTCTATTCTCAACTCTATTTAACATTCCAAATCTGACTGTTTAACTGAATACTCACCAAGGCTGGCATTTTAACACAATTTTGAATGTATTTCACTCATTTTGGTACTTTGTGACTCACAAGCTGTTTGAGACTGAGAAGCAGCTTGTGCGCTCCACTTATATAGATCAGCGTGAAACTTGCAGGAATTACAAGCACAATTTAACCTGAGCAAATGAGTGAGAAAGAGGAGGCGGGTGTGTGTCACTTCGCCGTTGGAGAGAAGAGAGCGAGAACATGCAGCTTTATTGCCTGTACCACTGGTAACAAAACAGTCGGCTCAGAATTGCAAAGTCGTGATACTGACCGGTTGGTCAGCGATCTGGGATGATCGTTCGGGAAATCGTCTGATTCCGATTCCTGGCCGGTCGATCGGTGCATCTCTAAATCTAATGCGTGTGTGCGCTTTTGTCCTCTGAGTTCCCCACACAGAGGATTTCTGATCTTAAATATTCAACATGTTGGATATTTATGATTTGAGAATTGTGCATCCCTGACGTTCTTCCGAGCAGATTGGATCACTCTTAATACACATCACACCACAGGAAAATCTGATAAGATAATCTGTAGAACCATCAAGATAATCATGACTTTACCTAGGATTGTCGGAAGGGAAGAAACTGCGCCCAAAATCAGCCCGATTATCTTGTAGTGTGTTCGGTGCATTTAACAGATTTAAATTCTACCTTGGTTTAGTAGGAAATACTTTTTAGCAAACTTTTAGTGATAATGGTGTCGACTTTATTGTTCCCGGTACTTTCGGTTTCCAGTGAAGGATCCAGCATGTTGTAGGCAGCGGCACAGAAATATGGAGAGAAAATCTGAAAAACCTGTGTTTGTTGTCAACATTTCAAACACCAACACAGTGATTTAGCTCATGCATGGAAAAAACTGAAAGAAATCATTTGTTTCAAATCAGTGGTTTGGAGCGCCCCCCCAGTGGTGAACCATGGAAATATCGAAACGCTTATGACGTAACGAAGCCTCGTTTACTGAAATCACGTGATTTTGGCAGTTTGATGCTTGCTCTGAATCAATGATTCGAAACAAAAGATTCATAAAGCTTCGAAGCTTCATGAAGCAGTGTTTTGAAATCGACCATCACTAGATATTGTTGAATAAAGTCATTTATTTTTTTTTTTTGCACAAAAATTATTCTTGTCGCTTTATAACATTAATGTTGAACCACTGTAGTCACATGAACTGTTTTATATATGTCTTTAGTAGCTTTCTGGGCATCTGAAAGTGTTAATTATCTTGCTGGCATTGGAGGCCTCACTGAGCCTCGAATTTATCAAAAATATCTTCATTTGTGTTCCGAAGATGAACGAAGGTCTTGCGGGAGTGAAACGACATGAGTGTGACAAATGACAGAATTTTCATTTTTGGGTGAACTAACCCTTTAATAACCCTCTGTCGATCCGACTGTCCATGGGCGGGGATACAAAAATGCGGTCGTATAATCTGTAGTCTTCATGAAAGCCCTGGAGCTGTCAAAAGCAGATGATGCAAAACTCATTTATTTGGTGACAAATAAATGGGAATTTCTTGGTCCAAGTAACATGGAAAACGAGTTAACATTGTTCAACTACCAACATTGTAACAATACAAAGCGGGTTGAAAATCGGTGAAGTTACACTTTAAGTCATGTAAGTGTCTAAAAACTGTGCTATTAGTAGTGCCAAACTTAATTTTCTTAAACATGTTTTCTTAACACTCCACATCACATTACATCTCTTTTAAGTTTCATGCAGCACCAGACAGTTATTAGCCATAGTAGACTAGATTTATATTAGTTAAACAGTTTGTACAGTGCAGGTTATCCACTTGAACTGTCATGTTGATATTGCCAATTTATATTAGTGCATGAGAAGGTGATGAAGGGTCAGAAATTAGGTCACAAAGTGTTGACAAATTGTGACGGCCCATATGCATCTTTCCTTCACACCAATTAACAGCTGCTTTTTTCCATTTTTTTACCCAATAGTAAAAGGCAAGGATGAAAATTAAAGACCTGCCTGCAGTGCTCTCAATAATTAATAACCCATCCATGAATATTTCATCGGCTCCAATACGTTTGCAGATGTGAGGGGCTGTGTTCAGGCATGGCAAATAAAAAGAAAAGGAAAGTGTATTAAAGAGAGATCAGCCCCAAAGGGTTATCGGCTGCGCACCCTCCTAATCTCCAATCACCGCTGTACTACAGCACATCCACTGGGAACGACACCATTGTCTTGCTCTCCATTGTTGTACTTTACTCTGATGTATCATGTGTACATTTTCATATCATTACATTTTAATGGTTTGCAGTAGGAAGGCATTATTATGTTCTATGTACATTGCGGAGTGTGAAATGTAGGGCACCTTGTAAATACAACTGTCAGGACGCTTGTTTGTTTCCAACAAACATAATCACTTTCAAAAGCTCAAATGCGAAAATCTAGCAGCAGAACTTTTGCACCAGACTCGTGAACAGCTGGCTGGATAATCTCGCTTAAATTACAATCTGAGCCATTCATTCAGTGCACTTCACTTGGTCACTGAGCCGAGTGGCACAACTTTTTAGAATAAAGACAGTGAATCAAACAACATCTGTCCCACAATAGCGTTTATTGCCACCAAGTAAATTTTTTTGTATCATGAGGATGATATGCAGACACATGCAAAAATCATATATATATATATATATATATATATAT
The DNA here is from genome assembly GCF_024489055.1 of Chanodichthys erythropterus. Taxonomy (NCBI): domain Eukaryota; kingdom Metazoa; phylum Chordata; class Actinopteri; order Cypriniformes; family Xenocyprididae; genus Chanodichthys; species Chanodichthys erythropterus. The sequence goes on from NC_090229.1 coordinate 7,968,598, forward strand.
ATATATATATATATATATATATATATATATATATATATATATATATATATACACACTGTATATAATAATATAGTGCATATTTATTTTATAAAACCATTAGCATTACTATAAAATGCAACATATCTATGCTATTATTATATGCAGTAAATAATAGAATACATATTTTATTTTATTTTATTTTATTTTATTTTATTTTATTTTATTTTATTTTATTTTATTTTATTTTATTTTATTTTATTTTATTTTATTTTATTTTATTTTATTTTATTTTATTTTATTTTATTTTATTTTATTTTATTTTATTTTATGGTAACGATTATATCCTTCTTAACTGGATAGTTCCAAGAGTGTAAAGAGATTAATTTTTCTATCTATTTTAGTCTTTTACATTTTTGATTCCTTTAGAGTTTTATTACTGTAATCTCTCAAATGTGTATTTATATCCCAGATTCACTAACCCACTCAGGTGGTTCTCTCTGTCTCTCATTCATTCTTTCATTCAGATCTTTCCCGGCTCTCTCTCTCTCTCTTTCACTATGTCTGTATGTCCCATCACACACATATGCAAAAGGAAACCCCAAGGGTTGGTCCTTTTTGCTTCTTCCCGTCAGGTTGCCATGGCATCAGGCAAGGTGGCCCCATTTCCTGCCATGCAGAAGGGCCGGGGGGGTTACGTCCAGAATGACCGTCTCAGTGTCTAATGCGATCAGACAGGCGTGCGGAGTAGTGTCACACGCTACTGAGACTGAGACTCAGCAGATGTACTCACACACACAGAAACCTCTGCAGACACTGGGAAATACTCCACCTATCTTCATCGCTGAAGGTGATCTGATCTCTGCAGCAGCAGGATGGGCGGAAACAAGATGGCTTCTGCTTAAGATGATCTGTCTCCAGTCTGCTATAGGATCAGCACTTCTGAGAGTAGAGACATAGGAAAAAAATATCACTCTTTAAAAATCACACTTGCTTCTCTGAGACAGTAATGAGATTAAATAGATAGCAAAAAATGAGAATTTGCCTGTGATTTGTTGATTAAAAAGGTCATACTGAAATTTGCCATGATACAGAAGTGAGAAATCTCAATATGTACTTAAGATAAGAAAAAGATCTAATGATCTGAGCTGCAAGCTCTATACTCTTACTATATGTCAACTATCATCTTTCTGTCTTTTCCTCCCAAGAATTCTTCCCCAGATGCTATTAAAATGCACGAGTTGGCAGTATGAGAGTTTTAGCGCACAAAGAATAGAGAAACATTCTAGCCTTAGGCAAGAAATATACGCAAATATGCTAACGTAGATGTAAATGCTTGGCCAACGCATTGCTAGCATAATACTGGTCTCTTCTGAAAGTAGACACACTTGTTATTCTCAGCAGTGGTGTTAGTGTTAACTAAAACTATACATTACATTTTTTTCAGTAATTGAAATAAAGATTACAAAAACCTAAACTTAAAGAACATGAATATCTGAAAAAAATTGAACTGAAACTTAACAGCAATGGTATCATAAATTGTCACACTCAAATCATACAAAAAAAAATGTTTATACATATTATTTTCCCATTCAGGTTGACATTAGTTGCATGACTGGAAATAGCTGACAAGATGGCCACCAAGTAAACTGGCTCAAAGTGCTCCGCTGTCAAATACTTCTCAGATATTTTCTAAATGTGCACTTTTTGCAATACAATGATGTTTACCAAACACTTGACATGACAGATAACAAATATTGAATTATGATTGAGCAGGTATATGCTCAAAGATAAAGGTATCTTTATTACATTATAAAGCTCCTACAGTATACCTACATTTATGATGATATAAATGTAATAGAGGCTATCTAGTAAAGACTAGCGGTCTTCAGCGTCCTTGTTAGTGCACCTGCCTCCCATGCCGGAAACGCTGGTTTGAATCCCCCTTGGAGCAGTGCTAGTAAAACCGAAGGGGTTACATTGGTGCCATGACCCGGATAGGAGTGAGGATTTGGGGGGGGGGGGATGAGTGTAACGAAGGCTAACTAGTAAAGAGCTTTGCAGGTACACCTCACTCCCCTGGTCTCAAGAGGCGCAATAGTGACTGACACTGCGGTTTTTAGCATCCTTGTTAGTGCACCTGCTTCCCATGCCAGAAACGCTGGTTTGAATCCCTCTTGGAGCAGTGCTAGTAAAACTTAAGGGGTTATAATGAGTGAGTGAAATGAAGGCCAGCTAGTGAAGAGCTTTGAAGGTAAACCTCATTCCCCTGGTCTCAAGAGGCGCACTAGTGACTGACACTGCGGTTTTTAGCATCCTTGTTAGTGCACCTGCTTCCCATGCCAGAAATGCTGGTTTGAATCCCCCTTGGAGCAGTGCTAGTAAAACCGAAGGGGTTACATTGGTGCTGTGACCCGGATGGGAGTGAGAATTGGGGGGTGAGTGCAACGAAGGCCAGCTAGTAAAGAGCTTTGCAGGTAAACCTCATTCCCTTAGTCTCAAGAGGCGCACTGGTAATGGACGCTGAGGTTTTTAGCATCCTTGTTAGTGCACCTGCTTCCCATGCCGGAAACGCTGGATTGAATCCCCCTTGGAGCAGTGCTAGTAAAACCGAAGGGGTTACATTGGTGCCATGACCCGGATAGGAGTGAGGATTGGGGGGGGTGAGTGTAACGAAGGCTAACTAGTAAAGAGCTTTGCAGGTACACCTCACTCCCCTGGTCTCAAGAGGCGCAATAGTGACTGACACTGCGGTTTTTAGCATCCTTGTCAGTGCACCTGCTTCCCATGCCAGAAACGCTGGTTTGAATCCCTCTTGGAGCAGTGCTAGTAAAACTTAAGGGGTTATAATGAGTGAGTGAAATGAAGGCCAGCTAGTGAAGAGCTTTGAAGGTAAACCTCATTCCCCTGGTCTCAAGAGGCGCACTAGTGACTGACACTGCGGTTTTTAGCATCCTTGTTAGTGCACCTGCTTCCCATGCCAGAAATGCTGGTTTGAATCCCCCTTGGAGCAGTGCTAGTAAAACCGAAGGGGTTACATTGGTGCCGTGACCCAGATGGGAGTGAGAATTGGGGGGTGAGTGCAACGAAGGCCAGCTAGTAAAGAGCTTTGCAGGTAAACCTCATTCCCTTAGTCTCAAGAGGCGCACTGGTAATGGACGCTGAGGTTTTTAGCATCCTTGTTAGTGCACCTGCTTCCCATGCCAGAAACGCTGGTTTGAATCCCCCTTGGAGCAGTGCTAGTAAAACTTAAGGGGTTATAATGAGTGAGTGAAATGAAGGCCAGCTAGTGAAGAGCTTTGCAGGTAAACCTCACTCCCCTGGTCTCAAGAGGTGCACTAGTGACTGATGCTGAGGTTTTTAGCATCCTTGTTAGTGCACCTGCTTCCCATGCCAGAAATATTGGTTTGAATCCCCCTTGGAGCAGTGCTAGTAAAACCAAAGGGGTTACATTGGTGCCGTGACCCGGATAGGAGTGAGGATTGGGGGGGTGAGTGTAACGAAGGCTAACTAGTAAAGAGCTTTGCAGGTAAACCTCACTCCCCTGGTCTCAAGAGGCGCAATAGTGACTGACACTGCGGTTTTCAGCATCCTTGTTAGTGCACCTGCTTCCCATGCCAGAAACGCTGGTTTGAATCCCCCTTGGAGCAGTGATAGGAAAACTTAAGGGGTTATAATGAGTGAGTGAAATGAAGGCCAGCTAGTGAAGAGCTTTGCAGGTAAACCTCACTCCCCTGGTCCCAAGAGGTGCACTAGTGACTGATGCTGAGGTTTTTAGCATCCTTGTAGCGCACCTGCTCCTCATGCCAGAAACGCCGGTTCAAATCCCACTTTGAGCTTTGTGAGTAGAACTATGGGGGTTACATTGGTGTAACCGTGACCTGGATGGGAGTGAGGATTGGGGAGGTGAGTAAAACGAAAGCTAGCTAATAAAGGGATTTGCAGGTAAACCTCACTCCCCTGGTCTCAAGAGGTGCACTAGTGACTGACTCTGTTTTTTTTAGCATCCTTGTTAGCACTCCCACCTCCCACGCCGGGAGAGATGGTTCTAATCCCACAAGGAGCAGTGTCAGTAGAACCGGAGTGGTTACATAAAGTTGTTAAACGTACATTAGTAGTAAATGTAAATACATGTAAACAAACAGACCGTGTTACTGTGACAGTAACAAACCTCAGTACTCAAGGGAGCAATAGTTACCTTAATTTGTCTGTGCCATTAAACCAGGTGTTTTATTGGTCAGATAACCGCAATAAACATGTTTGTGTGATATAACTTGCTCAGCATGATTCTCCTGAGAGTAGTTGACCTGAAAGAGAAAACAGTTTATGCTAATATCAGCTATAGCACCCCTCACTGGGCTTTTCATATTGTTGCTAAAAGCGTTTGCTTTCACATACTATATTTCAGGCTTTATTCAAAAGGGTATTTTGTGTCATTAGGGATTTAGAGATCTCAAATGCCATCATGATTCCTAGTAGCTTTGTTTCCAAAGAAACAGAACAGGTTGTACGTGTGTAGTAGAAGTGACTCTAGTGTTGTCAAAATCTGATCTGTCCTACCTGAACTGCCTAGGATGCTTGACGACAATTCGATAACAACCTAATGCAAGAGATTGCATGAAATGTTTTGGACTTTTATGCACCGATATGTTGTGACAGTACAAGTCTTTGAGGTACATCAGACGATTGAGGCTCTTTGCAGCAAAGAGGGACACACCCCATCCGTCTGTCTGTCCCCTCCCCCGTCTCATCTTGTCCCTCTTCAACACACCTCTCAGGGGAGTTAATTTGTGTTCGACGCATGAAAAGATCAGAGTGTGGAGGGGGGTGATTGAGGGCGGGTAATTTTTTTCCATCTTGTTTTCATTTCCAGAGCCAGTGCAGTTTGAGCATCATGTCCATGTTCTGTCTTTGTTCTGAGAATTTTGAACAGGCCTATCGTTGCAATCAAGAGCACTTTCCACAGACTGAGCAGATTAAACGACCCCAAGACTCAGCGGAATAGGCAGCTCATGTCTCTGTGTGAAAAGTGTTGGATTTGCTTGTTTTACTGCCGCCCGCCACACATGGATTTGTCTACCACGGTGTGCTATTAAAAGCACACAATCTAAAGTCAGATCACTCTGAGGTTTATTACATTCATTAATGAAAAGCTTTTTCATATAATGAAAGTACCATGGTTTTACAATGGTGTTTTCTGAACTTCTTGGAGTGTAAAAAGCATGGTATATGAATATGGGCGCCTAACCCTACATGGTATTTGTCAAAGTATAGGACACATGGTATTATTATCATAGTAAATATCATGGTACTTTTTTTGGTATTATGAAAGAACGCTTCATTGCCATGGTTTCACCACTGTACATTTTTGTAACGGTCAGATGAGCAGTAAGGAAAACAGATGTTCAGTATTGAATCATGTAGAAGCACATAAAACCCTGTGCTCTCCTAGTTAGTGTCTTATTTTGCATATGACATAAGAGTAAGGGAAGTTGCACTTGATTGCATCACTGGGTCTATTCTAATGTGCAACCAGGATGTGTGGTTTGTGAGAGACAAAACTTTGTTCCTCTCACTGACGTGCTTTGAACAAAGTTGTTGCTACATTTTGCGCGCAATATAAGTGTCACTTTCCATCCGCTCAGTGCTCCATCATTTATCGGCTCTCATTTGAAATGTGTCATATCAGCTGATGTTTCTTCAGGACCCACATTTTACATGTGATATCAAGTGCTGACCCAAAACAGTACAAAAAATACTTTATCATAAAGAGTAGCAAAAAATATATTTTAAATTGTGACATTTATTAAAGGTAGAGTTCACCCAAAAATGAAAATTCTGTCATCATTTACTCCCCCTCACGTTGTTTCAAACCTGTATAAATTTCTTTGTTCTGCTGTGCACAAAAGAAGGTATTTGGAAGAATGTTTGTAACCAAGCAGATCTCGCCCCCCAATGACTAACATAGTAGGAAAAAAATACTATGGCAGTCAATGGGGGAGCGAGATCTGCTTTACTATTTAAAGTACAGTATTTGCATCAACAGACTGTATAGTCTTCACATCAACAACAAAAGATATGGGAATTGTTGTCCCATATCTGTCTACCTTATTTTTTTTGCTATCCTAACTATACACAGTTATATGGAGAATTACATTTTATTATTTGAATTTCTCTGTTCCCATCAGTAACCTTTGACCCACCAGTTGAGAACCACTGTCACGACTCTTCTAAAGTCAGGCAGTGTTGCCGTTTGTTCTAATTAATGCTGCTGATATTCATCTTCAATTACAAATTTGTGAAAACATATGGTAGGACCTTTAGATTTTCGTGTCTGTGTGAGTCATGCTGTAAAACCTATTAACAGCTCACAGTATTCAGTTCTTCTCTCGCGCCTCCTGCCAGTTAAATTCAGCTCATTAGCACAGAGCGGCAATCAGGGGAGCAATGCATCACAGACCCTGGCATAGTGGGAGATCAAACGGTAGCCCATCACCAAAGGCTCCTGTTTGAACTTATGACGTTGAAAAAAGACAAAGACAAATGCCATGTTGCATTGTTGTTTGTAGGTTATTTTCCCTCCAAATGTCTTGGTTTGAATTGCAGAAGACTGAATATGTGTGGTAAGCAAATTCAAAAAGTAGCCAAAATGCTTGAGGCTAAAACATGCTCTTGAGATCTCAAATGCCCCTAGCCTGGATATATTTTGTCCATTGGATGTTTAGAGTGTGATAAAGTGCTTGGAATCTGTTTTATTGCATTGGTGTTCATTTTGCCTTTCCTCCCATACAGTTACAGCCCCTCTGAGAGCAGTTACACTCAATGGTTACAAGATCGTGCAATTCTTCCAGGCGCACTTACATTTATGGGAAGATGGTATTGAGATGTACGGTGGAGCACACCCAGGCTTTGATGTGTGGCTCCTTTCATGTGTTTGTTGGAGCCTGCATTTGGCAGGTGTATTTTTGCATGCAGGCTGGAATAATGCTGCACGCTCACTGACAATTGCTCTCTGGTTGACTAGAATGAGAGATGACTGAAAAATCAATTATCAGAGGGATCTCTGAGCACTGGCAGGGGAACGAAGTGTAGAATATTAGAAATGTCAATTCTGGATATTTACTCATTGCACAAAATGATGCTTTGATTTGTTTGTGATCTTAAGTAGAGCAGAAATTGCAGTCTTTATGTTTAATATTCCTTCAGCACGTACTGCAACTGATGCTAATAAATATCACATCTAAAGTTGCTGTTAATGTCATTTGCACTCAGCTGACATCATGTAATCTGCATGATTTATATGTCTTCTTTCTTTTTCATTTTGCAGGGCTGGATGAGAAAATTCCTGTCTTCCATTTCGTAGAAATCTTCCCTCCAACTGTCAACTACTTACTGGGCACAGCACTCTAGAGATGCTCAATATGGAGAGAACTGCCATTTCCACTTCACTGCTCACAGTCTGTTTCATGTTGGCTGCGTGTCGCTGCTCCCTTGCGATTCCCTTCTGCCCTGCCCAATGTGTCTGCGAGACCCGCCCATGGTACACGCCTCAGTCGGTCTACCATCAGGCCAAGACTGTTGACTGCAACGAACTCCATTTGAGCAGAATCCCGTGGAATATTTCAGTTGATACTCAGGTGCTGCTTCTTCAGAGCAACAATATCTCCAGGGTAACCACAGAACTACAGAGCTTGGTCAACCTCACGGAACTGGATCTCTCCCAGAACCACTTCTCACAAATCCAAGATGTTGGCTTGAGTAACCTAACCCAACTGGTCACACTCTACCTTGAGGAAAACCAAATTAAAGAACTGCCTGATATGTGTCTAAAAGACCTAGTAAGCTTAGAGGAGCTTTACATTAATCATAATCAGATCTCTTCTATTGGTCCTAATGCCTTTTCAGGCTTGGGGAACCTGTTGAGGCTTCACCTTAACTCCAACAAGCTTGTGGCGATAGACAGCCATTGGTTTGAGTCCTTACCCAACCTTGAGATCTTAATGATAGGGGAAAACCCCATTCTTGGGCTGCAAGATATGAACTTCCACCCCCTCTCCAAATTGCACAGTCTGGTTCTTGCAGGAATGGGGCTCAGGGAAATACCTGAGGGTGCTTTCCAGGGATTAGAGTATCTTGAGAGTCTCTCTTTCTTCGATAACAAGCTCACGGCTGTGCCAAAGAAAGCCCTGCGTGTTCTACCGAGCCTCAAGTTTCTTGACCTTAACAAGAATCCTATCGTCCGTATACAGGAGGGTGACTTCAGAGACTTTCCCCACTTAGAGGAACTCAGTCTGAACAACATGGATGAACTTGTGGCGGTGGAGAAGGGCGCATTCTCAAACTTACCACAAATGGCCAAATTGGAGCTCTACAACAACCCTCACCTGTTCTTTATAGACCGAGCCGCTTTCCTGAAAATGCGTGGCTTGCGCACCTTACTGATCCACAATAATGACCTCACTCTTTTGCCCCATGATATTTTATCCGCTTTCCCCAGTCTGGATGAAATCAGTCTTCATAGCAACCCACTCAGGTGTGATTGTATTGCCAATTGGGGGCCCGTCCTGGGTAACCAATCGAGCCTCAAAGTTCTGGAGCCCCAAATAACTCTTTGTGCCTCGCCACCGCATCTTGTCGGCCAGTCCCTTCAGGAAGTGGTGTCTGCAAGTTGGAATGGGGCAAGCAATACCTGCCTGCCTCTGATTTCCCAGCATGCCTTCCCTCCACTGCTCAATGTCACCTTAGGACAGCTTCTAACACTCAACTGCTGGGCCGTGGCAGATCCAGCACCTCAGTTTTACTGGGTGACACCCACAGGTGACAAAGTCACTTCTGAAGCTGTTTCCCCATCCTCAAATGAGGGAGGAGGAATGACAAAGAAGCACCGTATGCAAGAACAAGGTGCTCTAGAGATCCCACATGTTGAACCCGAGGATGCTGGTCTCTACACATGTGTTGCTTGGAATGCAGAGGGAGCCGACACCCGAAGTGTCTCGGTGTACGTGGATAGGAGCAACTGGCATGGTGGACGCTCTATTGGAGGTCATCATGGGGTGGTGAATACCACTGGATCCTTGGTAATCCTGGCAAAAATTGTCCATGCCCAGTCTGTGGTGCTCGAATGGAAGGTGCACCCATCTGCTGTCTCTTCTAACCATGAGATGGCACAACCCAAGTGGCTCAGCGCTACAGTAAAGATCGACAACCCGCAGATCAGCTACACCGCAATGGTCCCCGTAGATGTCCAAGAGTACAACCTTACACACCTACTACCTTCAACGGAGTACCAGGTTTGCCTGACCATGGCTGGCACCGAGCAGACCCAGCACTCTTGTATCAACGTGACCACCAAAGAAGCCAGCTTTGCCGTGGAGATGGTAGCCCAGCCGGCCAATGTAGCCCTGGCAGCGGTCATGGGCTCAATGTTCGCTATCTGCATCATGGCTCTGTTGGTATTCTATATGGGACGGCGCATGAAACAGAAATCTTGTCATCACTCTCTTAAGAAGTACATGCAGCACACCACCTCAATTCCCCTGAACGAACTCTACCCACCGCTTATTAACCTCTGGGAGAATGAGACGGAAAAAGAGAAAGAGGGCACTGCTGACCCTCAAAACTCACAGATAGACACTTCAAAAACCTACATGTGGTAGCTGCACAACAGAAAGTAGACAGAAGAGACATTTTAAACAGTATATGTACTGTGTTGTACATATATGACAAGTATGTGTTATTGATTTGTCATTGTGAAAGATATATGTATTTTTAGATTGTACCCTTCAATGCCAAGCACACTTGGTTGCAGTTGTGATTTGTTAGATGACCAACAGACGTGGGCAGCAAAACACATTTTATGCTTTTGCATTGCATTGTATTTTCTGAGACTAATTCAACGTTAAGCATGCCAATGTGTTAATAAATCTTATAATTTATTCATTCTATATCAGCACTAAGCAAGCTAATACACTACTAACACAGATCAACACTATTTATATCGCCTCGCACATATCAGATGCAGTCACATGACATCAGATTCACAGGTTCTGGAGTTTTTGCATGGAAGTTTGCATGATATTTTGGTGCTAACAGGGTGAGTTCTTTCCTAGTTTTCTCACTTCTAAAAATACACCGGTGTGAGAAGGTGACATAAGCGTGCTCATTGCTCTCATTTGTCTTCAGCTCGTCACATTTTATCACCTGCATTGTAAGGAAAATAAAACCTGCCAGGTGCTATGAAGTTGCAAACTAATTAGCTGTCATATGTAATTAATATCTGGAACACAACTGCGCAGCTGTGCTTATTTATTCTTGCATTGTAAAATAACTATTTATTGAAGAGTGTGTGAAAATGGCTGTGTTTATTAGCACTGACTGAAAATGTATTTCATAATTGATAGAAAAAAATCATTAGGCTATAACGATTATGTGTTTCAAATGCGTGACATTTACTAGCAGACATTCACCATTGCTGACAATGATGGGGCCGTTCTGTGCTTTTTGCACCTCATCATGCGCTTGGCGTTTTGATTACTGAGAGATTGCTTCAGTTCTCAGTTAAATGTGTTGCCAAACTCAATATTCACACAATTCAGTCTTAGTGTGATATATTAGGTAACAAGTGTGTGTGGAGAATGAGAATTGAAAACAAATCAATGTTTTTTTTCTCCTCACATAGATGAATTAACCTTTAAAATGGACATCACCCTGAAAACTATATTCAGTTTATTTTGTTTTGACATGTTTAAACCTGTGAGATTTGTGCACAATCCTGCATCATATTGATCAATACAAATGTTATGCAAGACACATGCTCATTTATCTCATGTATCAGCAACATCCATCCAGATATTAATCTAACCAAATCAAATTTTGATCTATCAAGTGTCCTAAAAGGGTCTAACTTTAAAGGTGCACTCAGTAATTTACCATCATTAAGAACGATGTAACCCTAAAATAATTTAGACAACAGAATACTCCAGTCTTGTCCAGTCTAATAAAAGCTTTTTCATGGACAACCATATCACCAGATATAATACTGATCACTTTATTGCAGATATCTATTATCTGACACTTTCAATCACAGAATTAATTTATTGTGGCTGACTGTGAATAGTGCATTTCTATGATAGCATTTCAAACCGAAAACGTTAGCTTTAGCATGATGCTACATTTTTTTTTTTAGCATGATGCTACATTCACATTGCTAATTGTCAGTGTAATGCAAGTCCAAGAAGATTGTCAGTGCAACATAAAAAAAAAAAATTACTGAGTGCACTTTTGCTATGTAGTATTTGAACCAAAGATGAGACACATATTTAATAGTTCTCTCATCACTGTCATCAGTCAATGAGATGTCATGGTATATTTAGCTCTATCATAAATAATAATAAATATAAATATATTATCTTTTTAACATCTGTTGATTTCTTGCTCAGTTTTTGAGCTGTTTATTGTAATTGTTATTTTTTTGTATTTTATGCTGAATTTTTTATTTTATGTTTCAAGGGGATAGAAAATGCACTCAATTTCATATGTACAACGTCTAGAATTGACATGTTAGCAGTCAGTTCTGGTATGAAATGTTGTTCATACACATGTCACATGATTTTAAGATGTTCTTTCATCACTGACTGTAAATCACATTGTGTGTTATTACTGGCAGAAGAGCAGAGAAAATGTCACCTTAGATTAAGCATTAAATGTATCATTACAGCTCTGCCCTCTAGTGGTGGAGGACACTCATGACGTCTTACACGATTTGCTGTATCTCAGTGAATAGCAGGGTATTTTGTAATAGAGGAATATTATTGTTATATTTCAATTAAGTCAACAATAATGGTTTTACACTGTTAAGACGTGTTGTGACGTCCATGCGCAGTAGTTCAGGAGAAATGACTGTCTGAAGAAACATTTGAGAGAAATAAACACAAACAATATCACTACAACTATTGGCTACTGCTTCTCTTTATTGTTTTTCCTCGAGGTTTATGTGTCTAACACTGTTTGAGTATCAGTGTATTATTTTTAACTTTTAAATAGCTTCCCCTTTAGACTTTTTAGCCTGAAAAGTTTCCCCCTAAAAATGAGCAAACTTTTGTGACAAAGTGCCATTTTAATTTAAAGGCACAATATGTAATTTTCACCACTAGAGGTCGCTTATTCAAAACAAAGGCTTAGCTTGATGATGCCTTGATTTTGTGGAATCATGGGAGGTGTTGTCTTCACGTCTACAGCTGGTGGAAATGAATCGAGATGGGACGCGGGCAGAAATCATGTTCATGGATGAGATTATTAACGTTACTGTAGTATGCAGCGGAGCAGGACCGAGTGATGTGGGAGCAGAAACGAAGCCACTGGAGAGATTGTTAATGAGAAACAAGCACGACACACGTCTTGAGAGCAGTTTAGCTTTTATTAAGCTGCAGTCATCGCTTCTGCTTCATTCGGTCAAGCGTATGTAGGGTAACACAGTGCTGTTTTATTATATTAAAAACATTTGTGTGTTGAAAGTTGTTATAGCGCTACTCTGCGTTCACTCGGCGGCTGCTATGAGACACTTATTGCACACTGCAGTAAGCTAGATTGATATTAGTCATGGTAAACCATGGCACTCGCGGTAAATCAAGAAAACGAGATTTAAACAATAAGACGTACTGTGTTGAGCTATATAACATGATTAGTTTGTCAATGAATGTATCCAAACAGTTGCTCACCAGTCCAATAAAACACATTATATATTAAAGCGTATTTAGTATTTCCATGTTTTCTACAAAATAAAACCGAGGCTAACATGGGTATGATATCATTGATATTTTAATCCAAAAATCTTGCATATTATGCCTTTAATATTAATTGTTACACAATTTTTTCAATGTGAAAATTAACAACATTTCATAGTTGCACCCTGATGATCAATATTACCCCAGCATAACAATATTTAAGAAGCTTTTATTTTCATGAAATGGATTTTAAACTTTTCAAATGCTAAGTTATAAGTTATAAACCAAGACATCCACCCAGATATTTATGTAATACATTTTTTATGTATAAAAAATTACATTTTGATATACTGAGAAGTATTTTTGAAGGGTTTACATTTATTGAAGGTTTTATTGCCTTCTACAACTCTTTCTGTATATAATTGTAGAATGTCCTCTCTATTCTATTCTATTCTATTCTATTCTATTCTATTCTAAAGCATTGTTAAAACATATCATTACAAAATCAAGAATCATAGTTTGTCTAATTAGTCTAATTAATCAGGATTTTTTAAAATGCTTTTCTATATAAAGTATGGTATGCTACTTTAAACCAGGTTGAGGAGGTATGATAAGATATAAGGTATGTAAAAAATAAAGCTATAAATTCATAAACACGCTTTTGCAGTAAAATGATATACAGTGTGAAACATGATTTGGGTTACTATACCCATTTTAACTGTTTACATGACTATCATGTCAAATCACATTTTTTAAAGATAATAGATATGAAGACAAAGGGTATTTGGCACTTTATGCTTGTTTTGCTATCCAAGAGTGATCTGAATTCCACTGTCACCAGTTTATTAAGATTTAAAAAGTTCATAAACATTCATAATCAACAGATTATATAGTCCATAGGTGGACTCTAGTTACTGGACCATAAAGTGCTGACCAGCAAACAAAATACATGAATGTATGAATGAACAATTCAACTGACAGCTTCTGAAGCACAGCACAGGAGAGGCGGAACAGCGGCGAGACGGAAATGACGTGACGGTGGCGTCAGCTGTATGTTGATGTTGTGTGGCAACAGTAGGACAGAGGGACGGAAGACGGTTTGTTTTTGTTCTGTTATCCGCTGTTTTTACCCTCAAAACCACCTCTTGTTGAATTAAATTCGCTCCGGGGTGAAAGGAGCAAACATTACGACCCAAAAGACACTCAAGTTTAAATGTTAAAACGCGTTTGGAGTCGTTAAAACGGACACCCTCCCTGAACGGTCATGACGATCCTGCCGAAGAAGAAGCCGAACTCGTCGGTCGGTGTGTCTGATCACCCCGACGACCCCGACCGCCGGACCGGCTCCGACCCGCATCAGCACCAGCACTCCCACGGGGTCCGGACGGGTGCGAGGCCCCGCGCTTCCCCGCCACCTTGGTCGTATCAAGCCGCTCCGCCGACGTCCAGAGAGGACAGGCGAACTGAATCCAGCTCCCGGCCGCAGCAGGCCTCTCCTCCGCCGGTGGGCGCCGGGTCTCCGGTTGGCCCGGGGGATGCGGCAGGGATGGCGTGTGTGTCCGGGGGTCGGGCTGAGTTGTCAGGTGGGGTGGGCTGTGGAGGTGGGATGGGAGGGTGCTGCTCGGGGCCTGGGCTCAGTAAGAGGAGGAGACAGGCGACCTGCTCCGGTGGGGTGGCCGGTGGAGGGACCGGACCCGGGGCGACAGGGGGAGGAGGCGGTGGTGGTGGAGGAGGAGGGGGTCCCAGTCCCGAGCAGGAAGAAGGAGCCGGGTATAACAGTGAGGATGAGTATGAGAATGCTTCCAGACTACAGTCAGAGGATCCAGCGACTGTTGAACAGGTATGTGGATGGATGATGTCACCTAATGCTGGGAACCATTGACATGCTGCTTTTTATTTAAATGTGTGACACGTGGTCTGACAATGTTTAGACGCAGGTGTATAGACAGTAGTTATAGATAGATAGATAGATAGATAGACAGACAGACAAACTGTCAAATAGAGACTGACAGCAAGGCAGATAGACTGTCAAATAGATATACAGACAGTTAGATAGATAGATAGATAGATAGATAGATAGATAGATAGATAGATAGATAGATAGATAGATAATCAGATAGGCAGACAGACACATTGATACAGATATTGATTGTATAAATCAAGATACATAAAGATTCTGAAATACTTATTGCCAGTTTTATAAGCATTATTTTCTTGTGTCTCAGTAAAAGGATGTTCTACATGTTTTCTATTAAGACTGCACTCAATATGCATGGTATTGAGGATGCAGTGGTTTGACTTGGCAGGAAACAAGTGTTTTTAAAATGATAAAAATTGCCCGAGTAAATAAAGGTCCAGACTGAGGCACAGCTGTGCTGAGCTCCCTCTCCTCTGATCTTTAGAAGAGGGAGTGAAATCTTTAAAGTCAACATGAAATTACAATTGAGCCTATTTAATTTCTCTTTTATTTTTACTCATAAATGCATGATATTGTAAAGCAAAATTCCCAGTGATTAAAATCAAGGCCTGTCCTACATTTTCTTATTCAAATCCTGTTTTACTCAGAAATATGTTCATTACGGAAGGAAAACGGGTTGCAGTTGTTGACTTTAAATTTAATAGGATGAATATCTTCATAAACACTTTTTGCTGTAAAATGATATAGTGTGAAACATGATTAGATTTTTCTACGCATTTTAACTGTTGTTTCCAAGACTATCACATGCCATTCTTGCAATTTCAACAAACTCTCATGTTAGATTTAGAATATAGATATTCATAATGGTTGTTTTTGATCTGAGCAGACCTCAAATGCTTTTGAAAACAGTTGTTTTAATGTTTTTGTTGGAAACCATGATGCATTTATTTCAGAATTCTTTGATGAATAGAAATTTCAAAAGAACTGCATTTATTTGAAATAGAAATCTTTTGTATTATAAATGTCTTTACTGTCACTTTTTAATTAATTTAATGCATCCTTGCTGAAAAGTTAATTTCTTTAAAAAGAAATATAGTTTTGTTATACAATACGAACTATAAACAGTCATACCTCAAATGATAATTTAGAAGCTGTTGTGTGTTTTAATTATAAGACACTAAAAAGACCTTATTTTATTTATAAATCTAAAACTGCTGTTCTAAGAAATTCTAGAGGTGAACCGATGGTTCAGATGCTAATTCTCTTCTGGTTTTCAGGACTACAGTCTAAACTGGGTTGCGTTTTCCTAAAGCATCATAAGCCTAAGTAGATCGTAGAGACCAGTGGTGTAATCATTTCTACGATCTACAATGATTTTGATGCTTTTGAGAAACGCAGGCCAGATCTGTTGTGTAGCCCTGATTTACCTGTGACTCATATATCTGAACCCCACTTTACTCCGACATAAGGCCCACTAATATTAAACATTATACCTAAATTCATTGCTTATAGTGTTTAATGATTATTGCAGTCATCTCCAGTTCATGTAGTCTAATTCATAGTCAATTATGGCCAACCAAGTTTAGAAACTTTCAACAAAAATGAAAATCATGTCATCATTTACTCACCCTCATTTCGTTCCAATACCGTAAGACTTTAGTAAATCTTCAGAACACAAATTAAGATATTTTTGATGAAATCTGAGAGCTTTCTGTCCCTCCATTGACAGCCTATGCAACCACTTTTTTTATGCTTCAAAAAGTTCATAAAGAGAACGTAAAACTAATCCATATGAATTTAGTGGTTAAGTCCAAATTTTCTGAAGAGACTCGATCACTTTATATGATGAACAGTTTGAATTTAGACTTTTATTCACATATAAACATTGATCTGCAAACATAAACAGAAGTTTAATTGAACTTACTTGATGTGCAAGAATGAACCTCATTTGTTCTCCCATGTCAAGCGAACATGCTTGAGCTTCCGTTTACTACAACTGATGTGTGAGTTGATGAAAGTTTATGTGTGAATAAAAACCTAAATTCAATCTGTTCATCACATAAAGGGATCGAGTCTCTTCAGAAAATCTGGACTAAACTACGTAATTCATATGGATTAGTTTTACGATCTCTTTATGAACTTTTTGAAGCCTCAAAGTAGTAGTTGCGTAGCTGTCTATGGAGGGACAGAAAACTCTCGGATTTCATTAAAAGATCTTAAATTGTGTTTCAAAGATAAACAAAAGTGTTATAGGTTTGGAATGACATGAGGGTGAGTAAATGATGACAGAATTGTCATTTTTGGGTGAACACCCATATTTGTCTAAGACTGTAATATGATAAATATACATAAAAATGTGATCTTCTTCTTTTGACAGTCTGAGAATGCATAAAATAAATGGCTCTAACAATAACTTTAGCATCAGAAGTCTGTCTGTTTATCGAGCACATAATAATGAACCCTCACTGTGTCTATCCTGAAGTTTTGCCTCTGTTACAGCAGGAACACTGGTTTGAAAAAGCACTCCGGGAAAAGAAAGGATTTGTCATCAAAAAAATGAAGGAAGATGGTGCCTGCCTCTTCAGAGCTGTTGGTGGGTACATTATTAACCACTTGATGTTCACTTGAAGCCAAAAGGTTTAGTAGATGTTATGTAGTTCATCTATTGGCAATAATATTGAACCTGGGTGATTGTCCTCTTCAGTTTGACAGAATGCTATCTTAGATTTTTATTTGTTGTATGGTAGGATTTTTAAGACAAAGACTATGTTTACACACCACTGCAATATTTATACTATACACATTATGTACATTTTCTATATGTACAGAATACCCAGATGACCTGCAACTTTTGGTAAAATGTGCTAATGACTATACCTCACAATGCAATGTGCTAAACTTAACCTTCCATTTTCATTGTGACAAATTAAACAGAAATAAATCTACTTTTTTAATACACTAGCATTTAAAAAGTTTAGTAAGATTTTGTTTTTACACAAAATTGAATTAAACATTTAATATAGCAGTTTTTATTACTGAAACACTACCTAGATGCCACTTGCTGGAGAAAATGAGTGACACAGGGACAACAACGTAGCAAACTGCTGCTTGAAATTGTTGTTATTGCATAATGTGTTATTAGTGGTAACACTTTATTTTAGTGTTCAATTCTCAATTTTAACTAATTGCTTATTAGCTTGCATATTACTAGTATATTGGTTGTTTATTAGCACTTATAAAGCACATATTAATGTCTTATTCTTAATCCTACATCCCTTAATCCTACCAAATACCTAATTTTAAATGCTAAAAAACTACCTTAACTATTAATAAGCAGTAAATTAGAAGTTAATTAAGGCAAAAGTTGTAGTTAATAGTGTATACGTGTTCTCTATACTGAAGTGTTACCCAAGTAATAGTTTAGTTGACATGATACATTAAGCTCAAAATGAAATTAAAATAGACTATTTTCTATCGTAATACATGTTCATTATCTTATTCTGCTTGATTCCCACTGTAAATTTGCATTCAATTTTGAATGAAAGTCCCACCCTATGTTTTTATTTTCCCTTGATGAGTATTCTGGAAAACATTTTAGAACATTTTCAACATACTTCAAGCATAACATTCATCAGAATATATTCCTGGTTTGTTATTAAAACAGCAATGCTAATGGGAAACCTTAGGCCTATCTACATAACAGTACTGTACATGAGTTTGTGAGCAGCTACCAGAACATCCCTCTGGATGGCGCTACTCAGCTACATAAGTGAAGTCAAGCACTTGTGTCAAAACATCACCTGCTATCTGAAGTTTCACATACTGTGAAAGCAGGGTTATATTACACTTCAGTTTCTGTTGTAAATGTGCTGTTTATTTTGTTTTCCTGACACCAAATTCTGACTTTTGTTTTTGTTTCTTGCATTTCTTGCATCTTGATTACGAATGTACCCTCTGAAGTGATGTTCACTACAGTGCACGGGTCTTTAAAAGCCATTTTAATCATTCAGGGTGTGATGTTACGCCCAAGCAACTGTGAGGGTTCACCTTTGACCCGTTCCCATCATTCTACATGACTATCCTCTTTATATGTCTAAGTGGTTTTTATTTATGACACCATAAATGCAAGTGGTGCAACACCAAGTATCTTTTTAGCATTTTTTTTTTAGTCCAGATCTCCTCAGTAGCATACAATTAAATTTTTATTCTGATATTATTAATGTATTTCTTTGTACTTTCTGTAACTGATAAAGCATTTGTTTAATCTAGTGGACACCATACATTAAATGATATATTTGTTTCCTGGGATTTTTCCCTCAGCGTTCATCAACTCTCTCTGCAACCACCATTGAGTGGCATCTTACCATGTTTCCTCTTTCATTCTCTCTTTCATGTCTCTGTTTCCTTCTTTTGCTCTCTCTCTTTCATGCACACATTTATTTCATGAATCTTTCCCCTGTTCTTGTAAATTTACTTCTGTCTTGTGAGAGTTTTATGCAGGATTTGAAAGACAGGCATGTGATGTGCTGACCTACATTGAAGCATTCCCATCAGGGACACTGTGCCACAGTTCTTGCACCGCAGGTGTGAAACTATCCATCTCCAAACAATCACTCGAGTCAAACAATCCCATGTTATATAACTAGCCCATTGGTAATAAGGCTCTCACAGCCAGTGGGATCATGATAACCCAGGATAGGATAGTTTCTTACAGGACGCTGTTGGTGTGAAGTAATAGATATGGATGTGTATTAGATTATAATTATTATTGCGGTGTACTAAAATGACCCTTGTTCGACTTATCCAGTTATGACGTTAATCAGAAGTTTCTTGCTCCCGAAGCGTAGCTTTAAATGACTATTAAATGCACCTTCTTTTTTATTTTTTGGGTGAACTATTCCTTTTAGACTGCGCTAGTGTTGCATTTCATTTATGGATAACCAAAGCAGCATCCGTTCTTGTTATAATAGCGGCTTAGGTGAGACTTGAAATATTTTGGTTCTGCTTTTTGCAGAATTATGTTTATTGCACAGAATTAGGAGTTGGCTCTCCTGTGTGACTTTTATTTAAAAAAATCCTATGTTCCTATTTTCCATTATTTGTATACTTATAGTTACTTACTTTACTTTAATACTGTATTCTGGTGTGTTGTTTACACATTTAAGATTGTTCTCATCACCTAATAGTTAGTCCTGTCAACATCAACAAAGCAGCAGCAAACCAGATCTCTGCTTTCAGATTTTGCCCTTATTTTCCTGGTCACCCTCATTGTTTTGTTTGTGTTTTGGTTCTCACATTATGAAAAGGTAGGTCAGGAGAGCAGTGTGTAATTCCCATGATTATCTCTATTATAATCCTGTATGTCTAAACAGCTTTACATTACCGTTCAACAGTTTGAAGTCTGTAAAATGTTTTTTTTTTTTTTAAAGAAGTCTAACAAAGGCTGCATTTATTTGATCAAAAATTCAGTAAAAACAGTAATATTGTGAAATATTATTACAATTTGAAATAAATGTTTTCTATTTGAATAGATTTTAATTTGTAATTTATTCCTGTGATCAAAGCTGAGATACATTTTCTTTCAGATTCTTTGATGAGTAGAAAGTTGAAAACAGCATTTATTTGAAATAGAAATAATTTGTAAGATTTTAAAGTAAAAGTCTTTACTGTCACTTTTGATCAATTTATTGCATCCTTGCTGAGTAAATATATTAATTCCTTTAAAAAAAAAATCTTACTGACCCCAAACTAGGTCGAAAGAGTTTTTTGAGACTCGCAATTTAGTAATAAATCGCTCGGTGTACAAAGCTTCACTAATGAAAAAGGCAACTTTTGAAGAATTGCATGACTTCGACATGTCATCTTCACCTTGAATGACTCTGAATTTTGTAATAATTCAGTTTCCCATGTTCAGCACAACCACACCTGACATTCATAGTTCATATTCTCCAGTGAGGACGCTCATGGCGCTAGCGTGCAAATGCTTATGCAATGTTTGCAAATTGGTTTGCAAATGATTTTCCAAGGTATTTTATCTCACAGAGGTTAATATCCTGAGAGGTCTAATCAATGGTAATTTGTGGTAATGTTGTAGACCATCAGTTGAACATTTAAACACACCTTATATTTTATGCTCTTCATGAGCTGGAAACAGTATTGAATGAGTGTGCAAGCAATGCTGCACATATGTGGACTGCTTTTTTCACTATCCAGCTAAAAGATGTTTTTACATTTATGGTTTTCCATGTACATTTAACAGACGCTTTTAACCAAAGCAACTTTCAGTAGAGGAACAAAAGGAAAAGAAATGCACACGTGCCTACAATTGATATTTGTCTGGAAATAATGAGTGTCCGCTGGAATTTCTGATCAGACCTGTCACATTTCACAGCATCATGGGGGAGTACATTTCACTTTTACAGAAAACGAGCGCTAATACGGACGCATGGTCGCGCAAGCACCTGTGTCTTCTGTTTGATAGTGAGAATTCCTCCACTGTGTTTTCAGTTTTGGTATTACAAAGAAAACTTTCAGAAGGTTTTGTGGTTTCATATATTTGTCATTTGATTGGTTGAAATGAGATGATGAATCCAACCAATCTACAACGTTCAGCAACTGTTGTAATACCCAGCTTTAGTGTGGTTTTTTAGGGCCAAGACCTAATTATGAAAACAGTTTTGTTGTGAATAAGTCTGTATCACCACATCCTGATGAAAACATTGCAAGCATTCTGTGCTGTAGTAATTGTTGTGCAGGGTTTTGTGTTGGGAATGTGCCTCTCCTTTATGATACGTGGGAAACGGTGTCATGTGTTAGATCCCTGCCCTAGCTCCCAGCATTCACTCTCGTTTCCAGTGCTGCTCTGCTGGTTTTCCAGAGCACCACCCCTCTTTCCATTGCTCGACCTAGTGAACGGGGAAGCAGTTGACACCATTACCAGCACACACACTGGCTGTTTACTCTTAAGAGTGGGGTGACCTGACCCAGCCAGCTAAACAAACACTAATTAGGCTCTTCAAAACAGTTTAACCAATGTATTTTCCAAACTTTGGGTGGAAATAGCTCAACCATCTGATGTGAATGCTGGTCCACAGGTCAGCAGGTTAAAAGGTGCAGATTCTTGTACTGTAATGGGAGCCCATTTAAATGCTTTATTTTTTCCAGTCTCCATTGAAGATTAAGGTTACATGGTGGATCGTAATCCTACACTGGAGGAAGTTGAATGTTTGTTCGAGTAACAGTGCACTTGTTTGCTTTTGGCTTGGATTTGCACATTTCTTCTGAAATGTAACAGTGCCAGCTGTGCATTTTATCAAAGACTCCCACTTTCCAGGCAAATCTCAATACTGTGGGATAAAAGCGCCCAACTTAGTGACCAAGTATGTGGGCTGATCTCTCCACCTGGTGTATAACAGTCTGGCTGTGACCTTAAGTTTGCTAGAGGTTTTGTGTTTGAATAAATATTCAAAAAGCACTGAGTTTCAGCTCTAAAGTCTGATTGAATGATCCACGTTCAAAGGCATTGTAAAATGGCTGATATGTGTGCACATGTAGCCTCAGATCATTTGAATTTTGTACTATTATGTTGAGTCTACTTATCTAGATACGCTAATCAACTGTTTTACTTCACAAAATAATTTTTTATACTGGAGAAAATCATGTTTCAGTGGTCTGTGGTTGATAATTGTTAACTAAAGCTGTTCAAAATAGATTTCAGTAATTGAAATAAAGCTGAAATAAAATAAAAAGTATAAATATTAGATGAAAAACTTAAATTTAAAAAAGTAAGCTAAAATTAGAAATGTTGCCTTGGCAACTAACAGAAATAAGTTGTAATACTAAAATGACTAAAACTGAAAATAAATAAATAAAGTAAATGTAAAATAAATAATAAAAACTAATAAAAATAACAAAAGCACATAACACAATTACTAAAACTTAAACTAAAATTAAAATCAAAACTGATAAACTGATAATATAAATATAAAGGCTAGTTCAAAATGTGAATAAATATTATTATAGTAGTATATAAACAATACTAAATTAACACTGTAGCTAAGGTGTTACGACTCTAGGTACGGCTCAGGTTGAGTTTAAGTTTGTTTGTTTAAATCACTAATCTTATGTATGTGCAATAGTAATAGTGATGCTTGCTTTTGCAAACACCACTGATAAATGGAATTGTTTATTGAACATCTGTGTAATTTATTATATTGTGATGCTTTATAAAAGTTTAACCGTAGTAAAGTCACTGTAATGCAAAGCCTATGCTTTTTTTTAACACTTTCCAAGAACTATTGAAGAGGATATTGCATCAAAACCCTTTGATATTTGTCATCTAGGCTTCTTTTGTTCACTCCATTTCCTCAGAATTTAGTTTAAATATATGTACTTCCTTTTGTCAAGTCAGTTGTTGTTTTCACTTTCCCCTTACGCAAGCTGCTATTTCAGGAACGAGCGTTATTGTCTTTTATTGATCTGAGGAGGCACCAGTGTAGACGGAGGGCTAAGAACGGCCTCACCTGGGGCAAGACCAACCTTAACCTCACATGGATGAAGCTTTATGTGAAAATTGTTGGCGTATGCAAAATGCATTCCAATGTAAGCCCTGTTTATTTCCCCCCGCACGCACTGCGGGATCACTTCCAGATACCTGCTTCGGTAGTAAACAAAGCAGCCTGTGCCCTGCCGTGAACTCCTGACAGACAGCTCGACTGCATTCCTCTCATTTTGCTGTTCGTCATCTTGTTGTGATTGTAGAGCAGATGCCGTGAATTCCATAACATGATTTGACAGAGTGGGAAATGCCGGGCCCGCTCTCGAAGCGAAGGTGGGGCCGAAATTCCTCTCCTCCAGATTCATTGGTGCCATCTCCCCACCTTGCCCTTAGGTACTTAAAGATTAGTTCACCCCAAAATAAAAATTATTTACTCATCTTCATGTCATTCCAAACCTGTATGACTTTCTTTTTTTGTGTAGACAAAGAAAAAACAATGACATTGGACCCTAATGACTTTCATTGTATGGATAAAAACACTTAAGTTGTGTCCAAAATTACATACTATACACTATGCACTATACACTATAAATTATTTACTATAGTGTATGAATTATATAAGGTTATTCTCACGGATTGTGTGATTAATAACAAATGACTGACGAAGAAGATGAAGGTATGATGATAATCCACAAGGTAAATTCCAACAGAGTTAGCAGTCCAACACAACGCTAACATTGACGAGACAATGCTATGTTTACATGCAACCAAATAATCCATTAGTAGATTGATGGCTCAGTCAGACTGAAAAGCCTTCATTTATACACATAAATCGATCCGATTGAGGTTGATCTGAATTAGATTTTGATCGTATTGGAAGGCGTAGTTTATTCCTTTTCTAATCCGATTGATAGGGCATGTAAATACTTGATTGGATTGAAAATTTACTTTGAAACTGGAAAGCATTGCGCATGTTCAATGAAGTATGACTGGTGTAGAAATGGTGTAATGATGTATGACGCGCGGAACGAGCTGTTCTTCCTGTTGAATTAAGTGTCATAAATGAGTGTCCTGTCATTCTAAAATTCTCTTTCCACTCATCATCTATGAAGTGGAGCAGGACAGCTTCGCACCAGTCCTTGTTTCATACTCCAAAAAAAAGGGGAGGGGGCATTTTTACTACGTGATAAGCAGCACGGCTCATATGCTCGTATGCATCGATTCATATGCTCATTGTCTCCAAATTATGACCAGAAATGGCTAAAAATGAAGTCTGCCGTTTAAAACAAATAAAGAACTAACATAGTTCTGTATATTCGTGTAGTGTGCGCAAGTCAAAAAAAGAAGCCTGTGACGTATAAACACGCACATCAACACGATCATTTTATTTAGATTTCATGTAAACACTACGTTGGGATTCATCTATTGGAATTAATTCATTTAGATTGAAGCAAAAAAGTGTGCGTGTAAGCACAGCCAATGAAACACAAAGAGACCTGAAAGTAGAGGAGATAATGACACACACCTGAACATAATGATGAAATCAAATGAACAGCCATGACAACGAATTAACTAAGTTAAAATACAAACTGAGTCCATGTGGTGTGACAAAATGCCCCCTCCCGAAAGGCACGTCCTCATGCCGTAGAAAGAAGGTGAGGAAGATAAGGAGATGGTGAAGGGGCTGGTGAAGGGTTGGCGAAACAGTCAGAGGATAGAGGGGTAGGCTTTGGAGGTGGACAGCTGACTGGAAGGAGGCGGAACAGAAAAGTTTAGGGGGGTGCTGAAGGTGGTGAGAGCCAGGGAGGAGCCTTAAGCAGAGGCGTGATGGTGGAAACCCAGGCCACAGCCAGAACTGCGCTCTATGGTGTTGTTGCCAGAGGGAGGAGCCATGGTGGTACGAGTACTGACGCCACCATGGGGACGGCCGGAGGTGATTACATTTGAGGTGGAGCCCACCACGTAGCCACAGAGATGACCTCCCCAGATGAGTGTGGGACCGGAGGATGAGGAGATGGTGAAGGGGCTGGTGAAGGGTTGGCAAAACAGGCAGGGGATACAGGAGGAGGCTCTGAAGGTAGACAGCTGACTGGGAGGAGGCAGAACAGAAAAGTCCAGGGTGGTGCTGAAGGTGGTGAGAGCCAGAGAGGAGCCTTGAGCATAGGCATGATGGTGAAAACCCAGGCCACAGCCAGAACTGCGCTCTATGCCAGAGTCCTGACACCACCATGGAGACGGCCAGAGGCAAAGACGATGGAGTTGGAGACCAGCAATGGAGAGATGATGATGAACAAGAGATGTTGGTGGCCACGACAGCCGCAGAGGCGACCTCCAGAGATGAGAGTGTGGGTCCGGGGGCCAGAGGGTGAGCTGGAGCGACTGAGGGTGGAAGCGGAGCCTGAAGGCAGACTGAGTGGGCCAAGGTTGAAGTGATATAGGGCAGAAGAGCATCAGATGGCCTGCAAGTCCACAGCAAAGGCATGGCGAGGTCTAACCCAGGCAGAGCCGACTGACTGAGGGAGCCCGGCAAGGTTGAAGGGCAGGAGGAGTTTAGGCACAGGAGCCAATGTGACAAGTCGAGGAGGTCCAAGAGAAGTTCTCTGAGGCTGTAGGCGGAGTCGCAGACACCTCTTGCCCAGGTGAAGACTGTTCCCAGCAGGCCCGAGGTGGAACCATGCCACTGAGAGGAGAGGACACAAAGGGATTTGTGGGAGACAGTGACGAGTGGGTAGCAGGAGTGGCTGAGGGCTGAGGACAAATCTGGAGAATAATAAATAGTCCAATGAGACAAGGAGTAATTCTGTCACAGTCCAAACTTTGTGCTGCCACAGTCTCACGATAAGTGGCGAGAGGGTGGTCTGGGCTCTCATTCTGCCCTCAGATTCCACTATCACTCCATTTTTCCGGTATTTAAAATGCACTTTTCTTTTTGGAGTTTTTAGTGTGAACACACTACTCACACCATTACTACAAAATGGCATAGAATAGTGTATAAGTACATGAATTGGGATGCACCTACAGTCATACAGGATTGAAACGACATGACATTGAGAAGATTATGACAGAATTTTCCATTGAACTCTACTACTATCCCTTTGATCTCCACTATTGAAGGTTTTACGTTTTCTTGTAAAACGTGATGTAATGAATTTTAAGCTTACATAAATCTTCATATCAGTCACAAACAGGTCAGCACACTGGATTATTGCGGATGTGAAATGTAAAAAGCATAGATCAGCTTTCAACTATCTTTTTTTTTATTATTATTGGTCCAGCAAAGTATTTCACTCCTGGACGTCATGTACTGTAGCTTTGTGGCAAACATGGAGCAAAGTTTGAAGCCATGTTGGAAATCAAGGGTTACTAGTTGATTCCTTGTCATTACATTGATCGACTCCTTCTAGAACAGGAAAGAACAGGTTTCAACACGAGCACCGCTCACGTAACACTTTTAATAGTGCTTGGTTTCTATGAGACGGGAAATGGTGAAGAACTTGAGGATGTTGACTAGTTTGATCCAGTGTAAACCAGTGAGTTTGAGTTGTATTGAATGATTGCAATGAGCTTTAGAGAAGATGTCAATGAGCATTATTCAGTATCAAACGCTCTTAATAAAGTCTGTTTAACTGAAAAACATTTTGTAACTCATTTGTAAAATGGTTTCGATCACTTGACTCGCAGACGTTGATTGTGATAAGACCGTCTGCGCCCTTTAACTTAGTTTTCTTGGTCATAGCTGCCTCATGAACTTTTGCACATCTGGAGGGCAGATGCTTAGCAAGTCTATCCAACTTTCACCTAGACATCAACAAGACTGTAAGAGTTGCATCTTCTCTTGCGGGGATATAGAAAACATTGTCATCACCGACACTTGGCATCGTCTCTTACAAAACCAAGCTGTTGACGAAATCGTCTTGACACATAATTCAAGTCTGGAGTTTACGCTAGAGTGTCAGTGTTCCTCTGTGACCTGCATGCGATATGCCAATAGACAGCATGCCTGGTTGCAATATAGTCTCGTGAGCGTGAATGAGTGTATTTGACCGTCGGTGTGTTTCTGGGGCAATAGTAAGCTCTGTGTTACTCAACACTCTCATGATCAACGGCTGATTTTTCTGGCATTAACAAAAGGCAGCTCAGTCCGTACATAAGCCATTTTTCGATATCTAACTGTACTTCCTCAGCACAGGGTGTACTTTGAAAAGACGTTTGTGATCTGATCCCCCCCAATGTGCTTGAGAATCAATATGTATTGATCTATACGATCATAATCTCAAATTCATAGTCTATTGAGGTGCTACAGATGAGTGAACTGAACACACAGTAGTCAATAACTCCATTGAGTGGAGTTACCTTTGGGCCTGCTGTAACTGGTGCCTGTTTTTAGACTACTGCATTGATTCATTTGTTTGACGAGCTTGTTTACTGATCAGCTGTCGAGGTGGACGTGGCCTGTTAGATGTTCTTGTGACCGTAGGAGACAAGGAACACATGGGAGTGCAGGTCACAGAGCGGTGACCTCAGCTCTTTCTGGATGGACTATGCAACTCTTGTTCCACACGGTCATATTTGGACACAGGGCATCAAGGTTTAATGAAGTAATTATAGTAAAAATACCTATTATGTCAGATCTGTTTGCGTCATTAAGAAATTGTAAAATACCCTGTAGATATAGAAATTGTTCATCCTAAGATAACTATTCTATCATTATTTACATGCCTTCATTTTGTTAAATCAGCATGTCTTTTTTCTTGTAAATCTTACTTTCTTAAAATGGCATACCATAAAAAAATCATAAAAGTTCTTTGTTTGAAATGTGCACTATATTCCAGTTCTTCTAAAGTCATATGTTAGTTTTGTGTGAGGAACAGGCTTAAATTTGGATCAACTCAACTCAAGTGAATAATTCATTTATGAATCAGACATCACACAGAAGCAGATTTTCAATGAATGATGATTTAAATGATCAGTCTGTTTCTCACACAACGCTATCATATGACTTCAGTACTTGCAATGTAGCGCATATGAATTATTTTTTAATTAATTACACATATTTAATTATATATAGTGGCTTGCAAAAGTATTCAAACACATTACTTTTTCACATTAATCTACACTTACATCAGCATACCATACTGACAAACCAAAAAAATGATTTGTGACAACTTTGCAAATTTATTAAAAAGGAAAAACTGAAATAAGTACATTGCATAAGTATTTATCCCTTAACTCAGTACTTAAAGTAGTAACATCTACAAGCTAAAATTGGAATGCTCCTGAATAGGGCTGGACAATTAATCGAAAAGCAACCGAAACCGAAATTCAGGACCTCCAACCGACGTAATTTTCCCATGTCAGTTATTTATTTTATTTTTTTTATCCTGTTAATACATTCCCTTTAAAAACATACTACCATGTGTGTAGTCACGTGACTCTGCCCCGTTCAGTCAGCGGCATGGAAGCAACATGGAGGCGAACTCAAATGCTGAGTCAACACAAGCAGACAGCGCGTGAATCCCGAATCCCACTTTTGCTTGCGTCCTTATGAAAGTTTGTCAATTGTATGTGTTTAAAAGCTGGCCAGTTTGAACATTCAAGTGAGTTTACATCATTCAAGAACAACAATATGGAAAATACCTCACTTTAGTGCTCGCAAGCTGACAGTAGCTCGTACATCACCTGAAGGTCTTGCGCACAGAGAGGAGTTAAGAAACTCATTGTCAATGTCTTTTCACTAAAGTAGCTTAGAAACTCAAAAGTTATAGCATGTATTTTTCTACTTTTGAAGTACTTACACTCCACAGCTTCACAATTAATAGAGAGACGGTGTGACTAATTCACACAAGCAAGCGCACTCTCATTAATGCAGTCAAAAAAGTTTACTGGTACTGTGCTAATTTATCTGTATCTGATTTACAATGAGCAGAAATCTGTAAGAAATGTTAGGAACCGTAGATAAAATAACTGCTGAAAGTAAGCTGTTATGTCGGAGCACAATTTCATTAGGAAAAAATATCCCACCTTTAATAGTACAGCATATTTACAGTACAAACATTGTCAGTGAACTATGAGGGCAAAAAAACAAAACAAAAACAAAATAATCGTTCATTAATCGTAATTGAGGTAAAGTGTTCAATTAATCAAGTTTTTGATTCTATGTCATATCGTCCAGCCCTACTTCTGAGCTAAATTTCAAGTGTTCCAGAAAAGAGTATGTACTGTATGCTTATGGAATGTAATTATTTCAGTTTTTTATTTTTGTCACAAATCATTTTTTTTGCCTTGTCATTATGGTGTATGGAGTTTAGATTAATGTGAAAAAAAGAGTCATTTAAAGTAGTTTAACATAAGGCAGCAACATAACATAATGTGAAAAAATGAAGGGTTTGAATACTTTCGCAAGCCACTGTGTATATACGTTTTTTTAGGTGCCTTTTTGTTATTTTGGAGCTTGACAGCCTCAGTTGGAATTCAATTTCATGAATTGCGTGGCCATGAAAGAAAGAATGTCATACCAGTTTAGAATGGCATGAGAGTAACTAAATAATGACAGAATGTTCATTTCGCTGTGTTTTGTCCCTATTCATGCCTTTTTGTTGCCTTTTATAAAAGCTTTTCTCTGTGTACCCATCAACACCCCTTAACTATGGTTAAATTACTGCATTGCACATAGTCTCTCATAGTTTATTGCTTCAGTAACATACATTTGCACAATATACAATGGGTTTCAAAATTTGTGAAAGCCTTTATATAAAATATTATAAAGATATTCATAATGTACATTATAATGCATTATATCTTTTCATAAATAATTGCAACCAAAGTTAAAACACATTATAATATTTCAGATTCCTTGTTACATCTGAAATTGGTTGTTTGTCACTTGTTTAAATGCATTATACTTTCTAAAGGTGTAACGATGAATAGATAAGTATTATAATGTATTACAAAATTATTCATGATATCATACATTGCATTATAAGGTGCATTACAAGGCATAATTAATGCATTAAAAATAATGCATTGCATATAAAGGCTTCAAGTAAAGTGTTACCATTTTTTTTATTTTATTCAAATTATATTTTAAATAAAAAATGAACATTTTGCTTTAGGATTTACTTTAACGACAGAAGCATGAACAAAACCTGAAGATCACGTTCTCCAACATGATTTGAGATGCTCCAAAGAGTATCTGGAGCTTCAGTGGAAGACAATCTGAACTGCCACATGATCAGTTGCATATTTGCCTACATTTAGACCTAGAAATAATGCAGGATCTTGAGTATTCTTCATCATTTTACAAAATCATTTTAAATGTGGTCTCATACTTTGAACCCCTCTGTATATGCATCAGGTATGGTATAGGTCGCTGTTTTTACCGAGCACTCATTTCATTCTGTTATTTTCTTTTCTCTTCATAGCATCCATTTTGTTTACGTATGACACATTTCCTGGTGCTGAAATATGTGAATGAAGCTCCTAAGCTAACGTAGGGTGTGTAAGGTTCCTGGGAAGCTTTGACAAATTCAGCTCATTGTGATGTCACGGTGGCCCTGCTTTCTGAGGATAAACCTTATCGATGACCGACAGACCTCAAGGGCAGGTCTGAGCTCTCTCTACTCTTCTCTGAGTCTAAACTGGGCCTGCCCCTTTCTTAGAATTGAGACGCTATCTGCGGCCTACATTAGTGGAAGTGAGCTTGTGGTTTTGCTTTTGGTTGGTGGACCTCTGCTCTTCTCTTTTCTCATGAAGTCTATCAGCAGCATCGGTCTTTTCGTGGTAGACCTACCCAGTGAATTTCTCTATTCCGTTTTTTTTATTCACTGTCAACCTCTTCTCATCAATGTGTCCGCTGGCGGCAGAGGTCAACCGCCAGCGTTTAGTGTTGGGAAATGTCCTATTGCAGGGTCGTTGCGGTGGGCTAGTCATTGCAGTTGAGACACAGTTATGTGAATGTAAACAGTAATATCTGCCTGTGTGCTATGTTTGTTTGTGTGATCAGAATAACGAAACTGTATCAGTATATCACAAAGTTCTTATTCTGTGCATTTGCTCTTTTTTGGTCTATTAGATAGACTATCAACATTGAAAAAAATATTTTCAGCCTAGATTTCAATAAATCAAGCACTTGGTAAATTATTATTGGTGCAGCTTGCATAAAATGGGTGGAAAATATTCAGTAGACTTAGCCATGTATTTTGGGATCAGAATATCACAGAGATTTTTGTTTTTTGAAAGAAATTATACTTTTATTCAGCAAGGATGCATTGCATTGATTGAAAGTGGCAGTAAATACATTTATAATGTTTCATAAGATTTCATAATGCTGTTCTTTTGAACTTTCTATTCATCAAAGAGTCACACAAGTAGGGCTGCAACTAATGATTATTTTGATAATCGATTTGTTGGCTGATTATTTCTTCGATTTAATCAGATTTAAAAAAAATCTTTTTTCTTTTCTTTTATTGATAAAACACACTATTCCATATATTGCTCAGTGCTGTCCTTCAAACAAATGTTCCAACTGAATTCTATGCAAACATATATAGTGGATATATTTATATCTATGCTATATGCAAAAGAGCTATAAAGCAAAAAGACTGTTTAAATCACTACATTTAAAAAAAGATAATAATAAAGATAATAAAGAAAAACAAAACACAAACTCAGTGTTAACAGATAAGAAGAATGTTATGCAGGAACACACATGTTCACTCCGAACACATTTACCTGCTACTGTCATTTCTTTATCCTGTAAATGTAAATGCGCCGAGTTTTAATTGTCTTCCTATCTAATGCATCCTTTTAAGTTTGAAGTTTAACGCAGACTGTCAGGACGAGCCTTCATGGAAAATGGAAACACTCACGTGAATTTGTAACACTAAAATTAAAGCTTTGCGCTGAAGAAACATCACACTTTAAACAGCACACGCATCTGCCAGAGCACCTGATAGGGTTAATGCCATGTTAAACATTACTCTAATGCATTAGCTTGAAGCTTAAAATAAAGAATTCTCATGTTTTGGGCAGCTTGGATCACGTACCTTTCCAGCAGCATCTCACTCTGTTTCCTCCACTATTTTTAGATGCATTTTGTCCATAGAAATGCGTTATTTAGTGCTGTAATTTGACGCGGCTGGTCGGAAGTTTTCCGTGCACGGTGGGCAGACGCGACTACACGATTCATTATTGATTATTAACATTTTATCGTTTTTATCGATTAGTTGTTGCCGGTCTGTACAAAAGTATTAAATATTAAGCTGCACAACTGTTTTCAACATTGATAATGAAGCAGCAAATCAACATATTAGAATGATTTAAAGGATCATGTGACACTGAAGACTGGAGTAATGATGCAGAAAATTAATCATTTACTGTCATCATGTCGTTCCAAACCTGTAGAAGATATTTTGAGAAGTGTCTTAGTGTTTTTGTCCACAAAATAAAGGTCAGTGTGGTCCAGTGTTGTTTGAACACAGACATTCTTCAAAATTTCATCCACAGATAAAAGGTCATAAAGGTACGGAACGACATGAGGTTGAGTAAATGATGAAAGAATTTTCATTTTTTGGGTGAGTTTTGAAAAACCATTAACCGTAAGTATAAATGTTGAAAATGCAAGTTAGCTCAACAGACTTTAAGGAACTATTTTTCTTTAGTACTGCTCACTGTTTGTACATGCAAAAGATCCAGGCCCCACGTGGCTGTACCACTATAGTAAAGCTGTTTGTTATTCAAATTTGGGGTGAAATCAGGAAAAAAGAGAAGGCAGGTGTTTATCATCACACATGAGTCAGAATAATGCAAAGGAGTGAAGGGGAATCCCTGATTCTCCCCCGCAGCACCCGCTGACGAAGGGTCTGGTTATCCACTGCGCTGTGCAGTAATGAATGGAAAGGGTAAGACATATGGAAATACCAACAACAGGCCAAGTGGGGAACCAAAAACAGACCGAATCTCCAGCTGTTCTCCTGTGTGTGAGCTGAGATCTTCCTACAGACAGCTTCAAATGTCAAGGTCCTGGTTTTAACAAATGAACCTGTGTCTTAAAGGCTAAATGCACCTACTTAGAAAAGTAAAAGCATTCATTGTTCTATAAATGCAGATTTTTACTTGACAAAAGGTGGCTTCAGAACTAAATTGTAGTGTTGCACCACCAGCATTCACCTTCAAATGAACACATGTCCAGCTGTAAGCATTTATTTATGGACGTTCCATTTTTCCCAAACAAACCTAGGGAGGGACATCTATAAGCTAGCTCATAAAAGCATCATGGACCTGCCAGAAAATGCAACTATTGTTTGTGTCGGGAACAGAACGACAAGTTCTTTCAGATCAAATTAATATCCGCACAGAGCGTTCACTAATTGCTGGATGTGCCAACTGCAGTAATGAACTTCAGTCAAACTTTATGAGTGCTTTTGCTGTGAGGTATTTGTTTCTGCACCAAAGACTTTCCCTTCCTTAAACAACCCATTCTGTTTTATCAGATAATGTATATGGTTTACAGGGCCTCTTCTAGGAACTAAAAAAGTGCAAGGGTCTTAAAATAAAGCACCTGTATTGGTATATTTGTCTGAACTTTCATTTAAAGCTTGTTTTTTTTAGCGAAGCGAGTGCAACTTCCTTAGTCTGTTCAGAAGTGTCACAACAGAAGTAGGCTGATACTGCGAAAGAGGAAATTGACTAAGAGATTCTCAGAATCTTTGCGGCTAGTGGTCATGTGACTAGCCGGAATGCGCTTTGAGGCTGGGGCTCATTTGCATATTGGCGCTTTTGGAAGGAAAAGGTGTCGGCCTCTGAGCGGAGCTCGTACGCCCGTTTGTTTACATCTGCACCTTATTTGGGCCCCTAGTCTTGTTTTGAGTCACTCACTGGCACATAAATGAGTATGATAAAGCCCGCCAAAAGAAGAGCTTGCAGAACGAACCATGCAGCTTTTGCATGCATGCATGCATTACAGAATTTGCCTGCAATTAAACCGCTCAAGCAGTTACTTGCTCCCTATAATTTTGTAAGGTGTTAAAAGAAAAACTATTTCCAAATTTCAAACAACTATAATAGCTATGAACAGTATTTTGTTTTATAATTCATTCACTCACTCTGTCCTCCTGTATTGTTTTTGTTGTGTAATTGTTGTTTTTATGATCTAAAATTAAAAATGCAACAGAAATAAATGAAATGCATTGGAAATGTGTGCTAAAATGATGCGTGTATTGCAACATAACATAATTCAGCTATAACTTTTTATTTTGCAGAGACACTACAATAAATGTAAGAAAATGCAATAAAAATATGAAATGGTATTAACTGCTGTAAAATTAGTGCATGCACAGATCATATTGTTAATTTGCACATAACCATGGTTTCCTCATCTTTATACAGCTGATCAGGTTTACGGAGACCAGGATATGCACGAAGTCGTCCGCAAACATTGCATGGATTACTTGGTATGTGATGTTCTTTCTTTGGGATCGTCAGAGTGTACAAAACCTGATCATGTTATAATTAAATTCATGCTTTCTGTATGCCTTTACTTGCAGATGAAAAATGCAGATTACTTCTCAAACTATGTGACAGAGGACTTCACTACATATATCAACAGAAAGAGGAAGAACAACTGTCATGGGAACCATATTGAGATGCAGGCTATGGCGGAAATGTACAATCGGCCAGTGGAAGTTTATCAGTACGGCACAGGTCAGCAAAGGGCATAATTTGCATTACAGTGTCCATAAAATGCATATTAGTCCAAATTATGCACATTAAACTACAGTATATTCCACCATGCATGTACCCTAGTGGATAGCGATGATGAATGTGAAAACTGTTTTGTGGATTTATTGATAATAAGGAATTATACTTGACATGCAATATGTTAAATGTTATTTTGCTAAATGTTATTTTGATGGCCTCTTTTAGAACCAATCAACACGTTCCATGGCATCCATCAAAATAATGACGAGCCAATCAGAGTTAGTTACCATCGGAACATTCACTACAACTCAGTCGTGAATCCCAACAAAGCCACGATTGGAGTTGGGCTCGGACTTCCTGCCTTCAAACCAGGGGTGGGTACCTGCAGCTGCCACTAAAGTCAACATGAAATGCCATTCGCAACCTATTTACTTCCAAAATCTGATGTTTATGAGTGAAACAGGATATTCAGTGGGAAATAAAGTTCAGTGGGACTTTAATCCATTAAGAACTGACTGGATTGTGAAAAGGGTATATATACACAGTGCATGTATAATTATAATGCAAGTTGATTTTCTGATCATTTTTTCCCCCAGGCACATTTCACCAATTTCAAACCACATCAATCTTAAGAACTACTATTAATTTTGGATTTAATCATTTCTAAGTGATATATAATTGTTCATGAAGGCTGGAAATGAAAAACGCCTTATATTCAGGTGAGCATAATTATTAGGCAGGTTTTCTATTACAGGCAAAATGAGCCAAAAAAGAGATTTAACTCAGACTGAAAAGTCAAAAATTATTAAATGCTCATGAGAAAGATGCAATACTAATGCAATACTAGAAACTGCAAAGTTAAAGCGTGACAATTGGACAGTGAAATGCTCATTGGGTCAGCAGGGTCAGACAAAAACAGGTGGGGAAGAAAAGGCACATGTTAACTGCAAAAGAATTAAGATGAAGAATTAGAAGTGAAGATAATTTTAGTCCATCTCCTATCCTGAAACGTCTGTTTTGCAGAGATGGAAAATGATCTTCCAAAAGTTACTGCCAGATTCTGGAAGAGAAATTCTTCAAACAGTGGTAGAAGAGGATGTGGTGCTGGTCCTTCAAGAGTCACTCTGTTCTGGAAAATGATGGCGCTGGAGACTAAAGTGTTCCTGATGGTTTCACACCTAATTCTTCACCTTAATTCTTAATTCTTTTGCAGTTAACATGTGTCTTTTCTTCTCCACCTCCACCTGTCTGACCCAATGAGCGTTTTGCTGTCCATTGGTCATGCCTTAACTTTGCAATTTCTAGTATTGCATTAGTATTGCGTCCTTCTCATGGGTATTTAAACATTTTTGACTTTTCAGTCCGAGTTAAATCTCTTTTTGCCTGTAAAAGAAAACCTGCCTAATAATTATGCACACCTGTTTTTCATTTCCTGTCTTCATGAACAATTATATATTACTTATAAATCATTAAATACAAAAATTAATAGTAGTTCTTTAGATTGATGTGGTTTGGAATTGGTAAAATGTGCCTGGAAAAAAAATATGATCCGAAAATCAGCTTGCATAATAATTATGCATGCTCTGTATTACATAACAGATTCACAATATTTTTGTAAGATTTTTTGTAAGATAAAGTAATCCATTAATGAGTACGACTTTAAGTGTCATTTAAGTGAGAAGAGCTGGTAATTGTTTGCAACTGTGCTGCATTTTCAGTGTGAAATATGCTAACTGCTCTGGTTGACCCCTCTTGAGTTTGACACCTTGGTGTTAGTATTGTCTATGTGTATTCTATCACGTACACTTCCATCTGCCACTTTTCTCATAATTATAATTTAATTTCATGTAATAATATATAATTTAATTCAACTGCCTGCAACAATGTCCTGTATTTGCTACTGAGGAATGTGTAACAAAGTCTTTGTGGGTTTGTAAATTGGGAAGTATTGTCTCGTCAGAGTGTTCCTCCCATTCACTTAGGCAGTTCCGTCAGCTGATCCACAGTCTGAATTTGGAGACAGTCGTCATCAAAGCCAAAAAAGAGACAACAAAGTGTGACCTGCATTGTCCCATTTCCCTGGCTGCTTTGGGTGGAGGTGGGGGGAAACATTCCACACGTCGGTGGTTTTCGGGGGAGCCCCATTAACAGCACACTGTTTTGTTTATGTGCCACATGCCTTGTGATAGTTTAAGCCGAGCAGATCAAAGACAGATCATGTCTTCCTATCAAAAATAGAACTGCAGTGCTGTAGCTCTCAGACTAATTTGTGGCTCAGAAGGAACACTGGTGTGATTATTTCCATTATCACTCTTCGTAACAACATTTTCCTTAATAAAGTAATACCTTACTGCCCGAAAAAGAAAATAAGTGGCTTCAACAAAAGAATTTCTATATATGGGAAAACGAAGGGGATATATTGACCAGGAAGTTTTTATAAAGTTTGCTTGAGGAAATGCATCATAGAGTAAAAAAAGGTTTGTTGTTTTTTTGGTACAGTGAAGACCAAAACAATACATGATAAAACCAATGAGCTGGTTTGTATCTCGACGACTTGATGCGCATCAAGATCTTATCGTCCTAGAGCTCCCCCATATTACGGTCAGTTAGTTTAGCATAACAGTCTGGACAGACGGGGAATGAGCCAGTACGCTGTCTGGACACGAGCGCACTGTTCCAGAGCAGAGGACATGTAGGCTAGCTCTGTGTTTCTTACACACACACACACACACAAAAAGAGAAACATCTTGATATCAGGGAACAGACATGCATAGCCCTGTTTATGTTACATTGTTACCAGTCCAGGAGCTGGATTCCTAAAAATCAGAAAATCTACTATTATGCTGCTTTGACACAATCTGCATTGTAAAAAGCGCTATATAAATAAAGGTGACTTGACTACTATTAACTAGTTGTTTATTAGCATCCATATTACTAGGATATTGGCTGTTTATTAGTACTTATAATGCATATATTAATGCCTTATTGTCCGTGATCATACTCTACATCCTTTAATCCTACCTAAACTTAACAACTACCTTACTAACTATTAATAAGCAGTAATTGGTCATATTTAATAGTTAGTTAATAGTGATAATTGGACCCTAAACTAAAGTGTGCTTAAATGTGGGTGGTTTACGGTTGTCATCAAATGCAACTCAACTAATCAGAATGCAGAGTCATAACCATCTGTTTTATGAGATGCTTTCCGTATTTCTGAGATCTGTCATCCATGCTTAGAAAGTGCCTATTAAAAAATACTTTTTTGCATTTAGCTCAACAATGCATTTCCTCTTCCCACAAATCAGCTCCTCTAGGGTGCTTGAGCAGAAACATTCTCACCTGTCACTTGAGGGGCAACTCTGTGGCCTTTAACCCCTTTTTGTTCTGTGTCTTAAGAAAATGACAGGCTGATTGTAAAAATCATAGTTCGCTTGCACAACATTTTTGTTGCAACTGGCTTGACGGAAGTTCAGCACTCGCCATTGGGTTTTTAATGTTGAAATAGTTCTTTTTAAAGAGTCTGTTTCCATCCATCCATCCATCCATCCATCCATCCATCCATCCATCCATCCATCCATCCATCCATCCATCCATCCATCCATCCATCCATCCATCCATCCATCCATCCATCCATCCATCCATCCATCCATCCATCCATCCATCCCCTTTAAAAGCCAGTTGCACTCGTACAATGGCAGATGGTTATTTACATGGTGGAATTTAAACACCCTAAATAATTAGCCAATTTCATTTGTCATTACTGCAAATTGGTAATTCTGATATATGCAATGACTATCCATTATAACATGAAGGCAATTTTATCTTTATGTACAATAATAATCTTTTACATTGTAATAATTTTATTTTAATATTTGGCATGTTTGTGTGTTGCAGCACATCCCTGTGTGTGTAACAAGCAGATTGTATGCTTGCTGTGCACCCGCCTATTGGCACATATTACTAACGCACCCTTTAAATAACAAAAAAAATACTGCGCCATTGACTTTAGACCAGGTTTTTGTTGGTCAATGCCGCAGTCATTTTCACTTGCCTCAAAATAGCAAAATACCAACAATGCACCTAAACACACCACATTTTAAGACCAGCACGCCCATGAGTGAACAGATAGCTGTGAGTGCATTTGCTATTTAAACAATGTGGGCGCTGGATGTAAAAATGATAACTGCGTCGAGCTGAAACTAGCTTAAACATTTGCGTCATGCCTGGCTTCGTGTTGCGCCGGGTGTATGATAGGGCCCAGACTGTGACTGACCAATCAGAATCGAGAATTTTGTAAAGGTTTGCTGTTTCCGGTTGGTGGCAAACGCAGCTAATCCAATCAGAAACCCTTTTTTATGAGATGAGTACCTGTCATCCACTCTTACAAAGTGTCTCTTAAAAAATATTTATTGCTCAATTTGCATTTAGCTCAACAATGTTTTTCTTCTTCCCACAAATCAGCTCCTCTTAAAGGGATAGTTCACCCAAAAATGAAAATTTGATGTTTATCTGCTTACCCCCAGAGCATCCAAGATGTAAGTGACTTTGTTTCTTCAGTAGAACACAAATGATGATTTTAACTCCAACCGTTGCGGTCTGTCAGCCGTATAATGTGTGTCAATGGTAACACACTTTATAAGAGTCAAAAAACATGCACAGACAAATCCAAATGAAACCCTGCGGCTCGTGACGACGCATTAATGTACTCGCACTCGCTTAGTGAGGTCTGATCGCGCTCCGACAACGGAAGGGATGTCTCGCGCTTATACTTCAATGAATGAGACACCACTTCTGTTGTCAGAGCGCGATCAGACCTCACTAAGCGAGTGTTGAACGCAGTTGGACATAGTGGTGTATTAGAGGTAAAAAATGATATAAATACTGTTTGGTTTCTCGCACAAACCGATCGTTTCGTGTCTTAGGACATCAATGTGTCGTCACGAGCCGCAGGGTTTAATTTGGATTCGTCTGTGTATGTTTTTTTGACTCTCATAAAGTGTGTTACCATTGACATGCATTATACGGCTGGCAGACTGCAACGGTTGGAGTTAAAAATCATCATTTGTGTTCTACTGAAGAAACCTACATCTCGGATGCCCTGGGGGTAAGCAGATAAACATTTAATCAAATTTTCATTTTAGGGTGAACTATCCCTTTAAGGGTGCTTGAGCAGAAACATTCTCACCTGTCACTTGAGGGGCAGCACTGTGGCCTTTAACCCCTCTTCATTCTGTGTCTTAAGAAAATGACAGGCTGATAGTAAAAATCATAGTTCGCTTGCACAACATTTTTGTTGCAACTGGCTTGACAGAAGTTCAGCACTCGCCATTGGGTTTTTAATGTTGAAATAGTTCTTTTTAAAGATTCTGACACTCTTAGAAAGTGTCTCTTAAAAAAGACTTATTGCTTAATTTGCATTTAGCTTGATCATGTTTTTCCTCTTCCCACAAATCAGCTCCACTTCTGAAGACATTCTCACCTGTCACCTGAGGGGTAACGCTGTGGCCTTTAACCCCTCCTCTTTGTCTCTATCTGTCTCTATGCAGTTTGCAGACCAGTCACTCATGAAGAACGCAATTAAAACTTCAGAGGAATCCTGGATTGAACAACAGATGCTGGAGGACAAGAAGAGGGCCACAGATTGGGAAGCTACCAATGAAGCCATAGAAGAGCAAGTGGCCAGAGAATCATACTTACAGTGGCTTCGAGACCAAGAGAAACAGGCACGTCAGGTGTGAGACCTGCCTGTTTTTAATGCTAATCCTGCTAACTACCTAACATCATGTCTCATTTAGTCAGAATATTTAAGTTACATTCCTAACAGAATGGCTGTCGGTAAGAATCAGGTGTTTGACGTGTAATACTTACGAAAAACCTTTGACGTCATAAACGAATCACTGTTTTAATGCTGATTGCACTGGAATCATTTTCAAAGTCACATGTAAGCGGTGATGACTGCTTCATTGGTGAAGGTATACATGTATATATCAGGTACGCCAAAGCGTGCAGGCTATGTGGTTTGCGTTTTGACACTTAAACCAGCTGTGAACAAGACCTTCCTTCACAGAAACAATAGCCTTTCTTATAAATCACTATTTGAACTGACTTACATCAGCCCAGCAGAGAGAACCTGTTGAATATTTTCATATCATCTAAAAGATTTTACACAAACCTTACATAAACCTACTTTTTGTAAATGTCCTTATGTAAGGATGTTTTCTGTTTTGAGTGACAAACTCTGAAGTCTTCACATACAAATTGCCTGTCCACTTATCATTTGTGAATAAACGTGTTTACTTTTGTCACTCCCTCAGCCTCGTAAGGCCAGCGCTACGTGCAGCTCCGCCACGGCTGCGGCCTCCAGTGGTTTGGAAGAATGGAATGCCCGATCTCCACGGCAACGCAGCTCCGCCCCCTCTCCGGAGATTCCTGATCCTTCGCATTCGGACACACCCGCTAAGCCCCCCTCCCCGGCCGGAGCGGCCCTCGCACTATCCAAACCCCCGTCACCCTGTGCACCAGGTCTGTTATCAGTGTTTTGCAATAAGGACGGTGTCATTAAAACTAACAGTTTCACTGTATGATGCATTTCCTTCAGCAAGCCAATTTACGGGGTAAATGGCACATGATGTTCACGGATTATTAAACTGATTTTAAAGGGTGAATCCCTGGAAAACTGTCAAGAACATGCCTGGGTCGTGTTTCACCCCAAAATCTAAAGGAAATCATTCAAAAGTTTGGGGTCGATAATATTTTTTTAATGTTTTTGAAAGAAGTCTCTTTTGCTCAGCAAGATTGCATTTGTTTAATAAAAAATGCAGTAATATATTGTGAAATATTATTACAATTTAAAATAAGTGTTTTCTGTTTTAAAATACTTTAAAATGTAATTTATTCCTGTGATTAAAAGCTGAATTTTCAGCATCGTTACTCCAGTCTTCAGTGTCACATGATCCTTCAGAAATCATTCTAATATGCTGATTTGCTGCTCAAGAAACATTGATGAAAAGAAAGTTGAAAAGAAAAGCATTTATTTGAAATTGAAATGCATTCTTGCTTAATAAAAATATTAATTTATTTTTTTTAAATAAAAAAAAATATTACTGACCCCAAATTTTTGAATGGTAGTTTATATAAACTAATTTTGTCAAACAATTAATCATGATTGATGACATCTAACATAAAAGTTTGTTTATATATGTGTGAATATATATTATACGTGTGAGTGTGTGTGTGTGTGTGTATACCCACATATATATTTATACATATATATTAGTGCTATCAAACGATTAATCACGATTAATCACATCCAAAAATAAAAGTTTGTTTACATAATGTGTTTACTGTGTCTATTACACACACATGCATGTGTTTAAGAAATATTTACATGTATACATGTATATTTATATTATATATAAATATTTCATATATAAATGTATTTTTGTGAAATATAAACATGCATGTGTGTGTGTATTTATATATACATAATAAATATACAGAGTACACACATATTATGTAAACAAACTTTTATTTTGGATGCGATTAATCGCAATTAATCGTTTGACAGCACTAATTTTGTATATATACACAGACAAGCACACACACATATAAAATATATATAAATATAATAATATATATTCACACATATATTATATAAACACAAACTTTTATGTTAGATGTGATGAATTGATTTGACAGCACTAATATAAACATAAAATATATTAAATAATAATGTTAAAAAACAGCATTGCAGCAACTATTGTGGTACTGTATAACAATAATGCAAATATACAGAGAATTATCATTAAGAATAATGGTAACTAAAGCAGCCAGATGCATTGCAGTAATAAAAATTAGCAGGTAAATGTGCTTAATTTGAATGAAAAATAAGTTCACAATGTAAAACAACCTTATTCTTAAAAAATACACTACATTCTTTTTATGCAAAATATTTGCTTTTGTAAGAAAAAAAATGTGACATGTCTTTTTGTGAAAATCACTCAAAACCACTTTGCAGGAGAAGCCACATAGATAGAAACTAAATCTCTATACTTTAGTCTTTCAAATTAAAGAGTTCCTGCGTTCCGTCTCGTCGTTCAGGTCCCAGTAACCAGGCTTGCGTCGGACCAGACAGACCCACCTCGTCTTCTCTGGTGTCTCTGTATCCAGCGCTGGGCTATCGGGCCATTATGCAAGAGATGTCCCCTACAGCTTTTGGTGAGGAAGTAGAATCATGCTTGCCAGTTCGACTAGCTGTCCTGCCTGATTCAGTATGAAAGAATCTAGGGCTCAGGAATGCCATGTTAATCACGGCGCTCGCTCGCCTTCCTCATGCATCTCACACATCTTGAATCTGTGATGTGATCCATGTGATTCAGCTGTGAAATGCACCATGCAGAAAGCAGCGTGTACAGCCGTTAAATACACTTGATTGTAGCGGAGTATCGGCACACCCCAGCTACTGTTGACAGCGGCATTGTTTCGGCTAAGAACTTAAGAAGGTGCAAATAGGGAGTGAATGTTTTTCACAAATTGAGCTCTTGTAATGGATCAGTCTGAAAAGCCTGGCCACACCTACTCATCCTTTATTATTGTTGTTTTGCACATTTGAAAATAATAGTAAAAGTATTAAAACATCAGCTTTTATGAAGTTCCAATGTATGTTGGAGACTTGTTTCCTGCTTTTCTTCCACTATACAATCAAATTGCATATTTGTAAAGAAATGCATATGTAGACACAATATGTGTTTATATATAAAGCACTGGCTTTTT
This sequence comes from Chanodichthys erythropterus, assembly GCF_024489055.1. Classification (NCBI taxonomy): domain Eukaryota; kingdom Metazoa; phylum Chordata; class Actinopteri; order Cypriniformes; family Xenocyprididae; genus Chanodichthys; species Chanodichthys erythropterus. The sequence continues at coordinate 8,012,183 of NC_090229.1, forward strand.
GGAAATTCAGTCATGTGTAATGTATATAATATGTTGTTATAAAACCATGGTTTGTTTTGCTCTTGTTTTGCAATAGGCCTAACAGACTGGGAAGACGATGAGATATTGGCCTCCGTCTTGGCCGTGTCACAACAGGAATACCTCGATAGCATGAAGAAAAACGCCATGCATAGAGAACCTTCTCCAGATAGCAGTTGATAAAGGAGGGTTGAGGCACAATCTGCAGCCGAAGCAGGAGGCAGATACATGGGGATCAAACCAATCACATTCTCTCCATCATCATGCAGTTCACACTGTCCTTCCTTTCCTTCACCCATCCATCCATCCATCCATCCATCAGTCCACCACTGGCCTCAGCCATCCAGCAGTAATGGCCCATTGTTGTGATACTCACCTAAACACTCCTTTTCTTTCTTACGCCATTATCATCATCATCATCATCATCATCGTCGGACTTCTTTAAGTGCATGTGAAAATAAACATGACTGATATCATTATAGAATACGTGGGGGAAATAAAAAGTTATTGAAAAAAAGTCATACTTTATCCTCTTAATAATTGATTAATATAATCTTGTTTTATTTTCTTGTTTGGGATGAAAATGCTCTTTTTTCTTGGAATAAAAAAAGAACTTTCTGAAGAAATGTACTTCTTTGTTGGTGTCCTTTTTGTGGCATGCATATCTCAATAATGATATTTGATCATTTTTGGACATGCTTGACTGAATTTATTTTTCTCATGAACCTATGTAATATGCATTATTACTTGAAGCACCTTGCAAAACTAATTTAAACATTTAAGAATGATTTTTTTTTTTTTGAGTTGGAGCAAATGGTAGCCAACAAGTATTCATCATACATGTAAAATATTTCAATACTGTTTAAAACATCCTAGGATGCACATTATGATGTTGGTTAAGAGAATAACAGAGCTCAAAATATACAGTTTATAACATTCATGTTTTGATCGAATCTAAAAAAGACACTGAACAAGATAAAATGTAACAGTTTTGATCTCTTTAATGTGTTACTACACTTTAACTACACTTTGTCTGAGATTCATGTGTATTTATCATTTTAGATGAATATTATTCTCAAAAGTGGAAAGTAGTTTTATTAAAGAATGAGGTGTGTGTCTGAATATTTGACTGGTAGTGAATGTGGAAGGGTCTTTGATGCATGCAACTTTAATGAAATGCTGAAGTCTATTGATCAAGTCAGGTCTTGATATCTGCATAAAGTATTGCCAAACACTATCATTTATCTATTAAAAGTTTTGTGTTTTTTAAGTCATCATGGAGATAAAACCACATTAGATCTTGTAAATAGGTGCTGTGGGACTGCCCCACATGCACAGAGCATGCTGGAGCATGAGTCATATAGCCTTCAAACTGGTCTAAGATCATCCCTATTTATATGTGCGAAATGTTTTTGCTAAATGACTTTCATTTTAACTACACTATATAGTATCTACTTTTTTTATTACTAGTAAGTAATTCAATAGTGACTGGTATGTTTTTCAATTCCACAAGCTATTCATTTCAAGTGCTTATTACCTTCATACTAGTTACTGTCCAAATGGGGATTCAGTTCTTATGTTACTGTTAAAGAAACGCATTGAACTCTATGGGGATCTGGTGTTCAGATCTATTCACTTACAAAATGAATGCATTCCAATTTTATCTGGTACATTCCAGTTTTTCTTGTAGTTTAGTACTAGTAGCATTTATTATTTACTAGTATCTATTACACATTTTATGACGCACTAGTATCTGTCCCAATTTGTCTCTCAAGTGGCATTTATCTCTACTAACTGCTTTTTATATTACACCTGTATCTGTATGTCTACTCGAAATTGTCGTTATGGTTATTTTGTGGCTTTCACTGAAAAAAAAAAATGCTACTAGAAACAGTTGGTTTGCCTCGCATTAGTGCATGGGTGAATTCAAAATTTACGCGTTAAAAAAAACAACTCAAAAGTATTCCTGTCATCTCGCGCGCGCGCGCTCTTTCTCCGCCGGGACGTTGAGCGAATGAGAGGCGAAGATTCTTAGAATTTTATCCACCGCTCATTAATATTCGTGTATTCAAAATTTTCAGCCCTACGATTGGCTGTCAGTTCAAAACACTCAAGCGTGTTAGCCTCGATTTTAGGCGGGTTCGCAAAGAGTGGGCGTGTCTACACATGTAAACTTAAAACATCAACAAACTGAGAGATTATTCAGAGTCTGTGCGAGTGTTTGAAGGAGAGGACACGCAGTCGCTCACTGGAAACGTCGGAATTGGAACTGAATTGAAAACAGGCGGTGACAAATCTTAACAGACTAACATGGATATGAACTGCTGAAGCGGCTTACTGTGATAGCTGAAGATATCATTTGGTTGTTTTATATTATTTTTTATTCTTATAAAAACCGAAAATGTTGGATAAACGTATTGTTGACCTGCGTTTGGATCAGCTGGAAGAAGTGAAAGCGAAAAATGGTAAGTTTATTATAAAACAGCAAATATATATTATAAAGATTTTCTTGTATGGCAGTGTTTGAATTTGTTTTAAAACTGTTTAACAATTAAATAACAATATCGCTTTTAATGTTACATTAATCCAGATTCATAATTTAAATAACAGCCATACATTCCTGGTTATGTTGTTTCTTGAATATTATTGTGTTTATTTTCAGTTAAGGAGCACTTTGACAAGCAGTATAAGATGGGAACCCTTTTGGGAAGCGGCGGATTCGGGTCTGTTTTCTCCGGACACCGCATTTCAGACGGACAGCAGGTAAAAAATGTTATTAAAAAATATATATATAGCCTATATACTTAAATAAAAATATTTTTCACTTCCAAATGTAGTCCTCTAAATTACTTTTATTATCATTTTAGGTCGCTATTAAACAAATATCCCGTGACAGAATTCAACAGTGGGCAAAACTGGTGAGTAAACCTTAATATAAATGCGCTTTTTTTTTTTTTTTTTTTTTTTTAATTATTTGTCTTCCAAGTATTTTTATTTTCATTTTATCAGCACCTTGAATACGCACCAAAAAGAAATATGATAAACAGCGCCCTCTTCTGAATGTTTTTTTTTTTTTTTTTTTTTTTTACCGGAATAGCGCGTCTTAATACAGAAAGTGACGTAGGCGTGACGATTCGGATTTTTCAGAGCACCCTTAAAAGGGAAACTAAATGGACTTTCCCTAATGTGTCAGAACCAGTTCATAATAATATACCTGACTAACCAGATATTTTTGGTTTCAAAACAAGTACATTTATAGCTCCACAAATATGTAGTTCCCCTTTTTTAAATAACATTTATAACCCAGGGAGTTTACACCTGCACTAGGGAGTTTTCTAGTGGAAATATTACAAACTTAATAATGATCTCTTTTAACTCTCACAGCCTGGTGGAGCAAACGCAGTCCCCATGGAGGTCGCTCTCCTCCTGTGTCTGGGTGGAGGGTCGGGGTCGTTACCCGGTCACCGCGGCATCATCCGGATGCTCGACTGGTTCGAGATGCCGGGTCAGGGATATCTCATCGTGTTTGAGAAACCCCAACACTGCCAGGACCTGTTTGACTTCATCACTGAACGAGGGGCCCTGGAGGAGCCCATTGCACAGAGGTGCGAAAAAGGAGACCGTCTTTTTTGACATTGAGTCCTAACAGTAAACTGCAGTAGTACTGACGAGAATGTCTTTTTCAGGTTCCTCAAACAGGTCATCGAAGCCCTACAGTTCTGCCACTCCAAGGGAATTGTGCATCGGGACATCAAAGATGAGAACATCCTTGTTGACGTCCGCACCGGTGACATCAAAATAATTGACTTCGGATCTGGCGCTCTACTGAAGGACTCCATTTACACTGACTTTGAAGGTAAGGCAGCTTTTGGGTGGTTAATGCATATGTTCATGAATATAGCATGAATGTGGATCTGATCCCCTCTGTCTGTTTTTAGGTACCAGAGTCTACAGCCCTCCAGAGTGGATCCTCCACCAGCGTTACAGCGCTCGTCCGCTCACTGTGTGGTCACTGGGCGTACTTCTGTTTGACATGGTGTGTGGAGACATTCCCTTCGAGCGGGACAGCGACATTGTACAAGCCACTCCGAGTTTCACTAAACGCATCTCCAAAGGTGAGCCCACAAACAGAATGGAAATCAACATTCTTAAAGGGACAGTCCACCTAAAAAAATTAAAATTCTATCCTTATTTATTCAGCCTCGTGTCGTTTCAAACCTGTATACATTTCTTTGATCTGCTATACACATACGAAGATATGTTTGTAACTAAGCAGATCTCGGCCCCCATTGACTACCATAGTAGGGGAAAAAAATACTATGGTAGTCAATGGGGGCCGAGATCTGCTTGGTTGCAAACGTTCTTCCAAATATCAGCAGAACAAAGAAATTTATACAGGCTTGAAACAGCGTGAGGGTGAGTAAATGATGACTGAATTTTCATTTTTGGGGGAACTATCCCTTTAAGAGGGACATTTTTGGTTCCCATTGACCTCCATTGTATTGTAAACTGTGGAAATAAACTATGCCTGATTAAACAATGCCAGGTTTATTCAATGTTCGTTCTGTTTCGTTTCAGAATGCCAGTCTCTGATTCGCTGGTGCCTTTCATACAGGCCGGAGGATCGTCCGAGTTTGGAGCAGATTTTGCAGCACCCTTGGATGACGGAGACTTCGGAGGATATCAGAGATTTGCAAGCGGAAAGCAATATTAAGCCAAGCCTTTAAATCCTGAAGGACTCTGGACTCGATTCAGAAATTTCCCACACACTGTTTCGTTTTACACTGGACTTACTGAACTCTAGTTGCTGGCTTCTGGATTCTTTCTTATTTATTTTTGTTTACGTTTGTTTTGTTTTATTCGGACTTGGGAATCTGTGCCTGAAAATAACCCTGGATTGATGCCGTTTTACTTTATGAGTGAAAATTTCCCACGACTACAGCTCAACGCATCAGCGGGAAATGTTACTTTTTTATTTATTGCTGATTATTTATTTTTTTCAGCCACGTACTAATTTATTTCTGCACTCTATGGTTCATGAAGTTTCGGAAGCAGCAAACTGTGTTCGTTTTGTTTGTCTGTTTGTGTTGTTTTAAGTTCGAACTGACTTAAATGACAGTGGGTGGACTTGCAGTTACTGATCAGACTGCGATGATACCTGGTTTTACAGGTTTTTTGCTGTACAGTGATACTCTCTCCCTGTTCTAAGGGGTTTCAAAAAGACGGGATCTGCTTTCCAGTCTTTTGATGGGAGGCCTGGCGTAACAATAATTCAGTCTCACGTGGATCTCTTCCCATTTATCAAGACACACTCTCAAAGAAGGTGCGACAGAAGAGAAGAGGAACATTCCTGTGGATCCTGTTTTCTCTAATTCACTAGATGGATTCCTCAGAGCCATTAGCCAGCTGGCTTTCGGTTTCTGTCAGTATTGTTTGTGAAATACCTGCGCTGTAACTTAAAGAATGTTGTCAGGATGCTGAAAATGCCCAAATATGTGTCATTTTGTTGGAAGTTCCCAAAGGTCAAAGTGTTCACTCATGTCATGAGGGCTTCAACCAGTAACCCACTATTGATGTTTACTAAAAAGGGCCAAGTGAGCTTTTCCTAATTGTTTGATTTCATTATAACACACCAAAGAGATCAGCCTTACTGCTTTATGTGAGGTAAACATGCATAATGCAAAATACATTTGATTTTGATTTGAAATGCGGAACAAAGTTTGTGTTAAATACATATATTTTTTTTGAGACATTGAAATTGAATGCATGTGAATTGGACCTCTCCTAACATAATGTATAATGCATTTGTGTTAACACTGGGGTATTTTTCTTTCACTTTTATGAAATACAAAATCCTTGCCATTTTTGCTTGGGTTAGCACAAAAATCTGCTGTAAATACTTGTGTATTGAACAATGTTCTGTGGCTGTTGTCACATGATGTTTAATTTATGAGATTCTATAAATAAAAATATAGATGTGATATATCTATATTTAAAGAAACATCTGTATTTTCTTTTATATTGCTCAAGCAAAAAAAAAATGAAAAGGGGAAGTGCTGCCACTTCAGTGTTTGATCTAAATAGTGATCATACTTTTCTGTTCATACTTCAAGTTGAGGAGATTTTTTTAACAGGCTTCTCCAGTCAAACCATTCAGGTTAGTCATTTTCGACAAATGAAGAAGGAATGTTTTTAACATGTTCACATGCCGAACTCTGCCCCTGCTTTACTGTAATGACTGAACCAACCTTTCCACATCATTTCTAAATCACCTGAAACCGACACCTGACTGGATCAGTAGACACCTGTTGGTCTTCAAGCACCTTTTTAAATTGATCTTATTACATCTAATGAGTGAAACATATCCTTTAAATCTCATTGGATCTTTATTTAGAAAAATGTATATTTAGATTTTCTATTGGAAAAATTTAAGAATGATGAGACTATGGTGCTGCTGCCCCCTATTGGTCATTGTGGTGCAAAACAAATCTGGCTTCTTTACTGCACCCATCCAGGATGTGTTTGCCTGTGGTGCATCTCTTTTCTTCCTCCAGGTTAACATGTAGTAATGTATTGGTAGGATAGTTCAGATAAATACATATGAAGCCAAGGAGGATAACTATGAATGTGTATCAGTTTGGGATAAACGAAAAGGGAAAATAAATGTCAAAACAAAAAGGTTTTTGAAAAGAAGAAGAAAATTCCCACGGACAGTTAGGGGAAGTGATTTTGTGGGACATCAATAATTCTGACCTCATTTGTGTGCTGTTTTAACAAAGTCCCTTTAAGGCTAAAGTCTTTGGTTTCACTGAGCAGTGGTGGGGAAATTATCATTAAAGGGATATTTCACCCAAAAATGAAAATTCTGTTATCATTTTTCAGAAAATTACAGATCGTTTTGCTAGATAAGACCCTTATTCCTCGTCTGGTACCGTATTCTTCAAAAAGCTTATGCTGTATGTCATACGCCTTCTCTATTCAACTTACGGAACGATCGCGGCACCAGTTCCGTATGACATACAGTGTAAGCTTTTTTGAAGAATACGGAAAGCAGAAGCACGTGCAAGGCGATCATTTGTGTTTATAAAGCATATACAGTTGTATTTTTTTCGAAAATGACAGATCGTTTCACTAGATAAGACCCTTATTCCTCGTCTGGTATCATTTAAAGCTCTTTGAAGCTGCACTGAAACTGTCATTTGGACCTTCTTCAACCATCTGGAGGCCATTGAAGTCCACTATAAGGAGAATAATCCTGGAATGTTTTCATCAAAAACCTTAATTTCTTTTCGACTGACGAAAGAAAGACATGAACATCTTGGATGGCATGGGGGTGAGTAAATGATCAGGAAAAGTTTATTTAAAAGTAGACTAATCCTTTAAGCTCTGTAATCATTACAGATTGATGGGATCGCTCGAGTTTGTGCTCCAATTTTAAAGATGACGATGGCAGAGGAAGGCAGTGAGAGTCCAAACAGAAGCACTGACGATAAAACATCATCCCGCAGACAGAATGACGGTAAAAAAAAAAAAAAAAAGCAAAAACAAACATATTTTCATCAGTATCTCTGGATTTTATGTGTTGTTTTTACATAGTACTAGGATAGTTTAAAGAATACCATGGTTCTTTTTGCATTCGACCAATAAAAGTACTAAAAAGTACCATGGAAAGGAGGATTATCGGCATGAAAAACGAAAGTTGTGAGTGCGACCGGTTTTTCCCCTTTTGTGACGAATTTACGAGTGAAATTAACTGCTTTTTTCGAATGAGGAAAAAAAATGTAGGGCGGGACTTGATTTTGTCTATCGGGAATTGATTGGATCGTTGGAGCGTTGTAGTTTGCTATTGGTCGATCGCATGTGAGTGACAGGATGTCCCGCCCTCGCGCTCAAATCACCACAGAAGAGAATATGGAAGAGAAGAGGGAGGGGAAGATATTTTGATTTAAAATTACGAGGGGCAAATGCATTTAAAGAAATATTAATGTGCACTAATAAATCATGTATAATAAATAAAGCAATATTCTATCTAAAAAATAAAAATTGGAGTTTGATTTCATGGTGACTATATTACCATATTAGGCAAATTCTGATATGTACAAGATGGAGTCTTACAGTGTGGGACTGTCATCAGTTTAGGACAAAAGAAGATTCAAAAAGAATAGATTTGATAAATAAAGAAACCAGATTAACAGTTTTTGAAACTCATTTTCTTCATGTCTAATCATATTTTTGAGAAGATTTCTCAGGAAAGTGTTTGCTTTTCGTACATTCTAGTATTATTTCTTAGTGAATGGCATTGATAAATGAACTTGTTTGCCAGGAAATTGTTTCTACATGCAGCAGTGTGAATGAATCGTCTGTCAGCATAATGCTTTACTGGATTAAGCAAACATTCATCTGTTTAGGTGTGTCTTTAACTGATGATAATAATTAGCTACATTCAGAAAAGTGAAAGACATTCAGGGAAGCTGGTGTTTGTCAGTGTTCAGATCCTCACAGTACATTATTTCCAATCTTTACAGATGCATTTGTGCCTGTAGAAACAGGTATATGATAACTAAATATCCCTGACTTTTGTCTCATGCAGTTAAGATAATGAAGTTCATCAGTCTGGTGATTCTGGTGATCAAGAATGCATCTCTCATTTTCAGCATCCGCTACCTTTGGACACTGACTGGGGATAATTTTTTGGCCACATCTGCTGTTGTGATGACAGTCCTCACCTGTCTGTTTATCATCATGATGCAGAAGACAGGTGAAACATGTTCCTATATTGCTTGGGTTGGCAGAACGATTTTACGGTAAATACATGTGTACTTGGACAATGTAATGTGACTGTTGTCATATGATGTTTTTATGATGATGACATTTAGATTTGAAATTTCAATTTTGAAAGAAACATCTGTCCTCTTGATCATTATATGTTTTCTCAAGATAATAAGAGACTAAATAATGGTAAATGAATAAGTCAAAAATATATGCATGTATTGGCTTTTTGTTTGTTATGCAAAATAAAAAACTATGCAATTATGATAAAAATTTGTCTTTGCCTTTATTTTTAATGTATTAAGTCACTTTAACAAATAGTACAATCAAAATAAGCTGGTAATAAATCTGATCAATGTCAAATTTTATTACTTATGAGGAGAAATGTGTAATTATATTTGTGCAGCCTCAAATGATGTTTAAAAATAATCTAACCTATGAATATTTCTTCACTATAAACCATATGTATGACATTTCAATACGTTTTATTAAAATTAACTAACAATATTACATTATAAAATGCTTAACTTTAGACTCAGTTGTGATGTCTTGTGATCATAAGACTATGCAGAAAATATTGTATGCTTCTGCCATCTAGTGGCCCCTGTAGAGCAACACATCATCCTCCTGAGAGACAGTTTCAATGGTTTATTTTGTCATATTTAAAGGCACAATATATAAAATATCCAAAAACCACTTGAACAATGTTATATATTTTGTTGACTTGTGTACTTACATTATCCCAAATGTTTCTAAGAATGTTTAAATCCAGAGAAATAAGCAATTTTAACCAGGACTTGGACCATGCAACCAACACCAAAGATGCTTAAATATATTATGTTTTATTAGACAGGTGAGCAGCTGTTTGGACACATTCATCGACAGAAAACTAATCATGTTATATTGCTCAACACAGTAAGTCTTATTGTTTACATCTAATTTTCTTGTTTTACTGTGAGTACCATGTTTTTAACATGCCTTATATTGATCTAGCTTACTGCAGTGTGCAATAAGTGTCTCATCGCAGCCGCCGAGTGAACGCAGAGTAGCATTATAACAACTTTCAACACACAAATGTATCTAATATAATAAAACAGCACTGTGTTACACTATATATGCTTGACCAGAAAAAGCGGAAGCAGCGACTGTGGCATAATAAAAGCTCAAGCCGTGTGTCACACTCGTTTCTCATTAGCAATCCCTCCAGCGGCTTCGTTTCTGCTCCCACATCACTCGGTCCTGCTCAGCTTCATACAATAGTAACGTTAATAATCTCATCCATGAATATGATTTCTGCCCGACTCCCATTGGATTCATTTCCACCGGCTGTAGACGTGAAGACAACACTTCCCATGATCCCACAAAATCAGGGCATCATCAAGCTATGCCTTTGTTTTGAACAAGCGACCTCTAGTGGTGAAAATTTACATATTGTGCCTTTAATTATTGTTGAGCTGGTTTCTTTTAGTTACCTTTGTTCTGATCTTTTGACAATCTAGTGGTTTATAAACAGAACTGCGTGCGTCTTGCGGAAGAACATTGTAGCCGGAGATACTTCTCTCTGTTTATGTCAATGACGAGTCACGCAGGTACTGTGCTACTCCGCAGTGGCACGACCCGAACCACTCTAAAATAGTCCAAATATAAACACTTTTTATAGGTGTACCGTAGTGATTCAGGATAAGACAAAAACCCTTGGAAAATGGATTCATGATGTACTCGCTAATTATATAATTGTTGTACATTTTGAACACACACACACACACACACACACAAAAGCTATGGACAGCAGCTTTAAATAATATTTTTTAATATACTTTTTTTTTTTTTTTTTTTTGCGCAAATAGCACAGTAATCAGAGGTGTAAAGAGTACCTTAAACCGTACCTGAGGAAATGTACAGACACCTTACCTTGAAAATGACTCAATTACAAGTTACAAGTAACCAATTCCAACCTGACTTGAGTAAAAGTCTTAAAGTATCTGATTTTAACAGTACTTGAGTATTTTACTCATGCTGAATGTAGGCTCAGAGATGCACTAGTCTAGAGAGCCGGTGAAAATAAGAAACAATTTGTAAGATGAGAAATCATGTTTATTTTCTAAAATCAAAATTAAACTGAACTCAATATTGCAATAAATCAAGGTCGACACAACAGCTTCTTAAACATCTATAAACTCTCAAGTCTTAGTTGAGCTCAAGTGCACAAAAAGGCCATAAGTAAACCAATATCTGTCAAAAAAGGTCTCATCAATGTAGCGGATAAAGAAAATGATGTTAAAGGTGCCCTAGAATCAAAAATTGAATTTACCTTGGCATAGTTGAATAACAAGAGTTCAGTACATGGAAAAGACATACATTGAGTTTCAAACATCATTGTTTCCTCCTTCTTATGTAAATCTCATTTGTTTAAAAGACCTCCGAAGAACAGGCGAATCTCAACATAACACCGACTGTTACGTAACAGTCGGGATCATTAATATGTACGCCCCCATTATTTGCATATGCCAGCTCATGTTCAAGGCATTAGACGAGGGCAAAACATCTGGATCTGTGCACAGCTGAATCATCAGACTAGGTAAGCAAGCAAGAACAATAGCGAAAAATGGCAGATGGAGCAAAAAAAACTGACATGATCCATGATATCATGATATTTTTAATGATATTTGTGAATTGTCTTTCTAAATGTTTCGTTAGCATGTTGCTAATGTACTGTTAAATGTGGTTAAAGTTACCATCGTTTATTACTGTATTCACAGAGACAAGAGAGCCGTCGCTATTTTCATTTTTAAACACTTGCAGTCTGTATAATTCATAAACACAACTTCATTCTTTATAAATCTCTCCAACAGTGTGTAATGTTAGCTTTAGCCACAGAGCATGATCCGACGCATGCATGCAGTATGCATGACGAACATCTTGTAAAGATCCATTTGAGGGTTATATTAGCTGTGTGGACTTTGTAAATGCACTGTATTATAGTCGAGAGTTCGGGGGTAGGGAGCGGGTGATTTAAAGGGGCCGCAGCCTAAATCAGTGCATAGTTAATGATGCCCCAAAATAGGCAGTTAAAAAAATTAATTAAAAAAAATATATGGGGCATTTTGAGCATTAACTTCACAGATACATTCAGGGGACACCTTAGATTTATATTACCCCTTGTAAAAACTGGTTCTAGGACACTTTTAAGTAAAATTAAATAGTCAAAGTCGACTTGCACTGGACGTGCTGGTTTCAGCCTTGTCAGCAGCTGCAGTCATGACCTCATCTAATAAATCAAACACTTGTGAATCAGAAACTACCTGCTAATGCAACTCACATTCACGTAAAGTAGCCTTTTTTGATAAGTTTGAGGAAGTAAAGGCAAAACGCACAATATATAGTACCTTCAATGCCCTTGGCGATATCGCTTCTTTATAGCAGAAAAAACTGCTGCAGAAAAAGTTAGGTGTCATGCAAAATGTAATCTGTAATTGCATTACTCATCCAAAATGTATTGAAGTAAAAAGTACATTTACTTGTTTAAAAATGCAGTCAAGTAGAGCGTAAAAGTTGTGATTATCTTTGATACTCAGTACAACTACAAAGTAGCCAAAAAGATATTAAGTATAGTAACTAATTACATCAAATACTTTACACCTCTGACAATAATAGTATATATTATTAAAAAAATTGTTTTCCAAAACAAAGCAGAAAAAAGGTACTTCCATTACCATCTGATATATCTCATGGTAGTACCATGTTTTGTTTTGTTTACCACGATATATCCTTTCAAAATACTACGGAGGAACCATACTAATACCAAAGTTGATATTCAAAATGCAACGCTTATACCATAGTAATTTTGTGGTACGTTTGTTTAAATTCGAGCCTGCACGCGGCGCTAAAACATTTCCGTAGTTCAGAACGCGATGAAGCGAAGAAGACCGCGAGCGCGTGTGATTGGTCGATCCTCTCGCGGACGACAACAGGAAGTGATTGTGTGTTTGGGGACGTCAACACTTTTCCTCGAGCACCTCTGCTCTGATCATTCCGACCTCGTTCACCGCATCTGCGAGCTGTTTAATGGAGCAGCGGTGGGGAGATTATCATTAAGCTCTGTACAGATCGAGAGGATCGTGTGAGTTTGTGGGCAGAATTAGGTTCATGTTTGATGATGATAATGGCAGCAGCTGGCAATGAAAGTCCAAACAAAAGCACTGAAGATAAAACATCAGCCCGCAGACAGAATGAAGGTAAAGAAACATAATCTAATCTTCAGTATGTCTCAGATTCAAACACCTGTCTGTCTATGTTTTGACTGTCTGATCAAATGCAGTGAAGTATGAAAATATAACATGGTGACCATAGCTACCACCAATGAAAGCGTACGTTACTATAGCATTACCATGTTTTTTTAGACTTACGCCATGGTAATGTTTGAAGTACAATGTAAATAAGATGCTATCTGAATATGGTATTATTATATTGTCGTTTGATACCATGACTTACCAAAAAAGTACCAGTATGTTAGAGCAAGTACATGAGTATGACAATCATTCAGGTATTTAGCAAAGTATAAAATTAAAATGCAAAGATTGTCATGTAAGGCAAGGCAAGGCGAGGCAATTTTATTTGTATAGCACATTTCATACACAATGGTAGTTCAAAATGCTTTACATAAAGAACAACCAAATACATAACACATAAGAAATGGAAATAACAGTAAAAACAGAGAATTTCACTATCTGGATGGAAGAGTTAGGAAGTTTCAGAGAGTTTTTTGTTGTCCGTCAGAGCGGATCTAAACGGATCTTTCTCATGCAGAGGGATAACTGTTTATATTTGTCAGGTAGCTGTGCGTTTAAACCATACCCTTACAGACAAATATTCCTGGACTAACTCTGTCAGAGCTCCATCACTTGGGTAAAGTTGGTTTTATATTCGTACATTCGGACAACCGTATTCAATAGCCTTGTTAATCACACTACATTGGACATTCACAAGTAAATATCCCATTAAAACAATACTTGCCTATTTTGATCGACTGTGAAAAATGTTGTAAGTTGACAGTCGTTGGTTGTCAGTATCATGCCGCTGCTTAAAATTCGCAAACATTAATTTATTGCACATTTATTGGAAAGTCTAAATTCATCAGAAGTACGAATGTGCGAATATAAAACCAACTTTACCCAAGTAGCTCCATCCAGGGATAACAAATGCTTACTTCCTAATTCTCTCAGCTCTTTCAACCAGACGGCAAGATATAAATGCATTAACAGTCAGAAAATAAAAAGATCATACATAAAAGATATAAAATGCATTAAAAATGAAATACAAAAATAGTATGTATAAAATAAAGTACAAACAGTTCGGACATAGCACAGTGCCCAATCAGTAAATGCATAGATAAAAAGATGTGTTTTGAGTTTTGATTTGAATGTGGCTTGAATGTAAAGTTGATCTCATTAATTTACTATGGTATCTGTAATAATTCTGGATTTTGTTGGAAACTAAAAATGTCATGCCACTACTATGATTTGCTTAGATGTGTACAATAGTATTTTTGAATTACTATGTATGGTATATGACTATGGCAGTCAATCAGTACCGTAGTGTGTAGTATTATTATTATTATTATTTTGTTATACACTACTTTTTTTGAGGATATTGGTTACTATGGTACATTTTTGTTCATGGTAGAGACCAAATAATGAAAATTAAGAGCAAAATACAACACGTTTTGCCCCTTTTTTTGTCCCCATTTATCTTCTGTCTTTTAACCCTCTGATGTATAAATTATAAAATAACAAAGGAAAACTATTTGTTTTACTAAAAACAAAAAATACAATCATTCCCAATTAGGGCTGTCAAGCAATTGATCGCGATTAATCGCATACAAAATAAAAGTTTGAGTTTGCATAATATATGTGTGAGTACTGTGTGTAATTATGTATATATAAATACAAACACATTCATGTATATATTTGAGAAATATTTACATATTTAAAGCATATATTAATTTATATTTTTATATAATTTATATTATATATAAATACAAATATTTTGTACATAAATAACATTTCTCTTAAATATATAAATTAATTTGTTTGTATATATATATATATATATATATATATATATATATATATATATATATATATATATATATATTATGCAAACTCAAACTTTTATTTTGTATGCGATTAATCGCGATTAATCGTTTGACAGCCCTATTCCCAATTGACTTTGAGAGTGTTGCACATTTGTCCACTGCAATAAAAAATATAGTTTCATGAACAAACATTAACAAATTAAAGCTAGTTAATGCATTTGGTATCATGAACTAAGAGTGAATTTTTTACAGCATTTATTAATCTAGGTTAATTTTTAAGCTTAATTCTGTGTTAATTTCTACATGTGTATTGCATTCATGAACAAATATGAATTAACAATACCATATTTTTAAATCAACAATCTAGATGAATAAAACCGGTAATTGTTAGTTCAAACCTAATGCATTAACTAATGTTAAATTGAACCTGCTTGTACAGTGGTGCCTGATTTTTTTTGCACTAATTTCTCTGCTTTTGAATCTGTGTATGTGTAAAAATGCTAAAGAAAATTGATGCCATTTATTAAAAGGCATAATCGTGGCAGTGGTTTGCTCTTGTAAACACTTTGAATTTCCTCAGTCAGTGTATAAGCTGTGCTGCACAAAGAAACATTTTATCCTGTCCAACCAATGTCGACTTGTAGACATAGGACCTTTTCATATGTCCTCATGTGTCTTACGGGTTTTGACGGCGTGGCAGAAGGCGTGTGATATGTCTTTCTGTATTTATGACATTCTTTGCAGAGGAAAAGACCTCAACATGTGGAAAACTGGCTAAACAGGATCACAGTTCCTGTTCATCATGTCTATAGAAACCTGAGCCTTTTTGTTATACAAGCTAATTCTGGGAAGATTTTGCCTTTATTTCTGTCTTTAATTTTGTCTTCTCACATTTTAATGTAATTTTAGTTAGATAATGTGTAGTTTTGGCCATTTTGGTACCCGGTCATAACAGTTTTCCAGTGAACTGCATTGATATGTTTCTGTACCCAGTGGTGTGAATGAATGAAGTGTCTGTTAGTAGGGTGTTGGCACCGGATTGAGCAAACTTTCACCTGGTGTCGACGTGTATAGGTGTCGTAACTGAAAAACCAAGCAAAACATTGACTAGCTGCATTCAGAAATGTGAAATGCTGACGTCAGCGTTCAGATCCTTTAATTCAGCCTCCAGTTATTCCAGTTTCACACTTTAAGTGAAAAACCTCCTCTATGTTGACTAAGATATTCTTGTTCTTGTGTCTTTTGCAGTCAACAAGAAGTTGAAGTATATCAGTTTGGCAATTCTGGTGATCCAGAATGCATCGCTCATCCTCAGCATCCGCTACGTGCGGACGCTGCCGGGAGAACATTTCTTTACCACATCAGCCGTGGTGATGGCAGAAGTTCTTAAAGTCTTCACCTGTCTGGTCATCATCCTGATACAGAAGAGAGGTGCGTTCGCTGGAGTCACACTGTGGCCTGTTGTGATGCAGTCTGTATAATTTTAAAGGGTTAGTTCACCCAAAAATTTCTCTCCCAAAAATAATCATCATGTACTCACCCTCATGTTGTTCCCAAACCGTAAGACTTGAATTCATCTTTAAAACCCAAATGAAAATATTTTATTGAAATCTGAGAGGTTTCTATCCCTACATCAGTCTACATAGCTACTACTTTGACACTTCAAAAAGTTCATAAAGAGATGGTAAAACTAATCCATATGAATTTAGCGGTTTAGTCCAAATGTTCTGAATACACTCGATCGCTTTATATGATGAACAGATTTAATTTAGGCTTTTATTCACATATAAACATTGATCAATCTGATATGGTAAACGGAAGCTCAATCATGCTTGCTTGACGTGTGAGAACCAATGAGGTTCATTCTTGTGTGAAGCTCTCAAGAACCAATGAGGTTTTGTTGTGCATCAAGTATTTATGCTTGAGCATCTGTTTATGTTCGCTGATCAATGTTTATATGTGAATAAAAACCTTAATTAAATCTGTTCATCATATAAAGTGTCTTTTCAGAAAATTCAGAAAACCGCTCCATTCATATGGATAGTTTTAGGAACTTTTTGAAGCTAGGAAAGTGGTAGTTGTCTAGACTTTCAATGGAGGGACCGATCTTCATTTGTGTTCTGAAGATGAACGAAAGTCTAACAGGTTTGGAACAACATGAGGGTGGAAATAATGGCAATATTTTAATTTTTGGGTGAACTAACCTTTTAAGTTCAAATATAGTTTTAATAAGATTTATGTCTCCTCTCACAATACTTTATTTTTGAGCAATATATATGTTTATTATGAATTAAAATAAATGCCACTTTGATATTTTAATATTCTCTTCTAATGCAATTACACTCATATCATACATATTAAGTGTGGCTAAAGTGTCCAAACATTTTTTCTGTATAGTTTGGGGTCAGTCTGATATATATATATATTTTTTTTCATATACTTTTATTCAGCAAGGATGCATTAAGTTGATCAAAAGGGTCTGTAAAGACATTTATAATGTTACAAAAGACTTTGATTTCAAATAAATGCTGTTCTTTTGAACTTTCTATTCATCAAATAATCCCCCAAAAATGTATATGTATCATAGTTTCCACAACAATATTAAGCTTTAAAATGTTTCTTTTTGTTTTTGTTTCAACATTGACAATAATAAATGGTTCTTGAGCAGCAGATCAGCATATAGAATGATTTCTGAAGGATCATGTGACACTGAGGACTGGAGTAATGATGCTGAAAATTCAGCTTTGATCACAGAAATAAATGACATTTTATAATATATTGAAATAGTAAACAGTTATTTTAAATTAAAATATCACAAAATTACTATTTTACAGCCTTGGTGAGCATAAGAGACTTTCAAAAACATTACATTTTTTTTAATGGTAGTGTATGTAATAACAAAACTACTAACAAAAAACCTACACTACTACTACTACTTTTATTAGTGCTGAAACCCTATTGTAATTGTAAGGATTTTTATTATTATTATTATTATTATTATTATTCTCCGCTAAAACTGATCACGCAGCCCAAACCGTAAGTGCTAGAGACTTGAAACTTGGCCAAATGATAGTCCTTAATTTGGGGAGATCCTCAGAAGTTATGACCCAAATTGGCCAATAGGTAGTGGTACAGTGATCAAATGTGCGAAATGGCTCATAACTCCTAGACCGTTTGGCCCAGACTCAAGTGTCTTATATCATTGGAAAGCTGAGTCCATGATGAAAAAAAAAACCTATATCTTTTTTGCCATTTTGAATTTTGTCAAAAACCTACTTTTGCAATCTAGTTATTATTATTATTATTATTATTATTATTGCAACAGTGTGTCTAATAACACTGTCTTTTCTAATTTTTTGTAATGCAGGTAATGTGAAGACCTTCGTATCGTTGTTGTATGACTCTATAGTCGTACAGTATTCAGACACACTGAAGTTAGCAGTTCCGTCACTCATCTACACTTTACAGAACAACCTGCAGTATGTGGCCATTTCCAATTTACCAGCAGCCACTTTCCAGGTAAGACTGCTCCACAATTTATTCATGCCCCTCCTCTCTCCTGATTTTCACTTCATATATGTGTCATATTGTAAAGTTTTATAACCTTTTAAGTTTGCTTATTATTTTGTTAGTCATGGTTTGTTACACCAGAACTGTTGTAATTTATTATTGCAGAATTAATTTCTTTCCTCTTTTTGGATCAGACAGCCTATTTAGTTATCTATTATTATATTATTATAGTATTTAATAACATTTTCGGTTTATTTTATTTGAAGTTTTAATATCTCTGTTGATTTTATATATATATATATATGTATGTCCTTTTTCTCCAAAACACGTTGGCCACAATTATTGGCACCCTTTTATTCAATACTTTTTGCAACCTCCTTTTGCCAAGATAACAGCTCTGAGTCTTCGTCTATAATGCCTGATGAGTTTGGAGAACACCTGAAAAGAGATCAGAGACCACTCCACTCATTTTCTTTAGGGTTCAGGTCAGGGGACTGAGATGGCCATGGCAGAAGCTTCATTTTGGGCTCATTGACACATTTTTGTGCTTGTTTTGATGTTTGTTTTGGATCATTGTCCTGATGGAAGATCCAATCACGGCCCATTATTGTATTTCTAGCAGAAGCGGTCAGGTTTAGATTTTTTATCTGTTGGTATTTGATAGAATCCATGATGCCATGTATCTGAACAAGATGTCCAGGACCTCCAGCAGAAAAATAGGCCCAAAACTTTAAAGATCCAGCAGTATATTTAACCGTGGGCATGGGGTACTTTTTATCCATGTGTGCACCTAACCCATCTGGTGAGTTTGCTGCCAAAAAACTATTTTTTTTTTAGTTTCATCTTACCACAGAAGCCGGTCCCGTTTGAAGATCCAGTCTGACAACTGAATATGCTGGAGATTGTTTCTGGATGAGAGCAGAGGATTTTTCTTGAAACCCTCCCAAACAACTTGTGGGGATGTAGGTGCTGTTTGATCATTTTTTAGGCTTTCTGAGACTCAAGACTCAACTAATCTCTGCAATTCTCCAACTGTGATCCTTGGACAGTCTTTGTCCACTCAAACTTTCCTTCTCACCACGCATTAGGACAATTTAGACACACGTCCTCTTCCAGGCAGATTTGTAACATCTTTAGTCGATTGGAACTTCTTAATTATTGCCCTGATAGTGGAAATGGGGATTTTCAATGCTTTAGCTTTTTTCTTACAGCCATTTTTTAATCTTCTGCTGCACATCAGAACTATATCTTTGGTTTTACTCATTGTGATGAATGATTACGGGAATTTGGCCTTTGTGTTTCCTCATATTTATACTCCTGTAGAACAGGAAGTCATGGCTGGACAATTTCATGCTCCTAGTCACCCTGGTGTGCTAAAAAATGTAAATATGAATGGGAATAAACTTCAGAGATATTTTACTCATAAAAATTCTAGGGGTGCCAATAATTGTGGCCAATGTGTACTGGAGAAAAACATTTATTTCATAATGTGTTTTTTTTTCCTCCCCCACTTTCAATTCTTTTCCTTCAATGAAAGGTTACATTTTTGCTAATTTTATGTATTAAAGATCAAAAGGATAAACATTGCAGATTTATTTTTAGAGTCATCTTTGATCATATTTATCAAGGGTGCCAACAATTTTGTTCATGACTGTGTGTGTGTGTGTGTGTGTGTGTATGTATATATATATATATATATGTATATATATATGTATATATATATATATATATATAAATATATATATAAATATAAATATAAATATAAAATATAAAATATAAAATATAAAATTAGGGCTGTTGATTTAACATGTCAATTTAATTAATTAGGAAAAATAACGTGTTAAAATTATTAACACATTTAACACACTCGTCCCATCCCAGACCATGTCATCTTACATTTCATACAGTTGAGTTGATTGATGATGAACATGAAGCAGGGCAACAACAGTGTGTTGGAGCCTATAGAATTCAATTCAGTTCAATTCACATTTATTTGTATAGCGCTTTTCACTATACATATCATTTCAAAGCAGCTTTACAGAGAATGCATGTCAACATTACCATTTAAAGAATGCAGTTAGCAAATAATGTAATAATTTAGGCAATTAATTTACAATCACTGTTAGCAGTTTAACTGAAGGTAGAAGCAATGAGCTCCTGAAAAAATGAATTGCATATTAACAATAATTAGGTTATATAGAAATTTGGCAATGTGCATGTTGATCCAGATGATTGCGTCTTCTGAAGTCCTCGCAGTTAGAATGACCCTAAAAGATGACCCTCAAAAATACACCTGTATGAGTTTTTTTCTCATATTTATATCATATAGTTTAGCAATATCATATGAGTAATGAGCAGAATATCACACGAGTGCTGTTTTTGTCCTGAATAGCACTTATGCAAATGTGATATTGATTATTGATTTGTTCAATAAATAAGAAGTTAATATTGTTATATTTTAGACACAATATTGTCTGCTTTTGCTTAATTTTGCCAATTTAAATATTACCCATAAAGCCAGAACAGAACTTTTGTGCAAATCCGAGCAACACATAGCAGTGTTTTGTTACTGAATGAACCGCGTTTTGAGCATATTAATCGGGTGGTCCATTCATATAGAGAGCCATTTACTTATGAATCAGCAATGTGAACGAATCGAATGAATGACTTACTCATTTAGACATTTACCACCACCTACTGGCAGTTTCTTTAGAGTATAATTTCATAATAAAAAATATATATATATTTCCATATAAACAAAAAATCCATTAAAGGTACTCACCCTCATGACTTTTGAAGCCTTTGTTGAATCAAATAAAATATTTTTTTTTCTAAAGCTACTTTTTTGCAATGTCTATGTAATGCTTTTCTCATTTAACACAATGATGACTTTTAATGATCTTTTGGGGGTAATTTCTCAGCCAAGTAAATTATATGCAATTGATGTACACAAAATGTAAACATGTTTTTTGGTGAGAAATATGTTATGTTTAGTAAAAACAAGTCTTAGTAGATTTGAAACTTATAGAAGATTGCAATTATATGCAATTAATTATTTTTTTTTGTAGGTCACATATCAGCTGAAGATCTTGACCACAGCATTGTTTTCAGTGCTCATGCTACGGAAGAGTCTGTCTAAAATCCAGTGGATCTCACTAGTGCTGCTGTTCGCCGGTGTGGCAATCGTCCAGGTCGAGCAGGAGGGTGGAAAACAGAAGGAGGCTTTGACCGGCACCAACCAGAACTACGTCAAGGGCCTGGTGTCCGTTATAGTCTCTTGCTTGTCCTCCGGGTTTGCCGGCGTTTACTTCGAGAAGATCTTGAAGGGCAGCTCTGCCTCGGTATGGATGAGAAACATCCAGCTCGGGATCTTCGGGACTCTTTTGGGTCTCCTCGGCATGTGGTGGAACGACGGCGCCGCTATTGCTGAGAAAGGCTTCCTGTTCGGATACACTCCCCTGGTGTGGGGCGTCATTTTCAACCAGGCGTTCGGCGGCCTTCTGGTGGCCGTTGTAGTAAAATACGCAGACAATATTCTCAAAGGCTTCGCCACCTCTTTTTCTATCATCGTGTCCACAATCACGTCTGTCTACCTCTTCGGCTTTCACGTGGACCTGATCTTCACGCTGGGCGCAGGATTGGTCATAGGAGCCGTCTATATGTACAGTCTCCCCAAACCAAACACCAGCACTTCCAGCACCAGCACACCTTCATCCAGCAACAGCAATGGAAGAGACTCGGAGTTGGATGCTTTCCTCCCAAAGTCAGTGCTGGTGAAATGAAACGAGCCACCTAAAGGCATCTTATCTGTGTCCCCTTCCATTAATCGCTCTTTACCTCTCTCGGTGGAAGTCCTAACTCTCTCCTCTTTCTCATTTCTCACTGCTGCTGCGGGTTTGGGTGCTTCTGTGAACACTAAACCGTACGGTTCAGTCGTTCATGAACGTGGCCGTTGGCCTTTATTTAATTCATTTGGAAAGCACAAACCAGAAAGACTTAGACATAGGTTTCCCTGTTTTAAGTTTTCTTTTTTTTAATACCAAAAAACAAACAGTGGCATTTTTCACTTTCGTAATCTGGGATATCTGTTGAAACTCTTTCCAACATCTTCACCTCCCTTCCCTGTTTGCCTTAAAAAGCATTTTCCTGTTAGACAGCTCGATCTTAGAGGAAGAAGATGTGAACGTAATTGCTAGGCTACTGCTGCTGAGCAGAGGAACATCGGGCTGGTTTGACTTGAAAACTGGGTGAATCTCCCAAAACCTGTAACTTCTACATTTAACTGAAGAGTAAAAATGATTCTTAAATGATACAAATGATTGCATTATGAAATTTAAGCACATTTAACTCAAAAATTTGTATTACTGCAATGCAGAAAAATCTCAAAATCAACATGAATTAAATGTAAATAATATCTATTTTTTGCACTTTATGGTAATATAAATTTAGGAAAGGAATGTGCTTATTTGTTATGAAAACAATGCAAAAAGTCATCTTAAATAGATAGTTCACCCAAAAATGAAAATGATCCCATGATTTACTCACCCTCAAGCCATCCTAAGTGTACATGACTATCTTCCTTCAGATGAACACAATCAGAGTTATATTAAAATATATCCTGGCTCTTCCAAGCTTTATAATGGAATATAATGGTGCATGATTTTGAAGCCCAAAAAAGCACATACATCCATCATAAAAGAAGTCCATACAGCTCCAGGGGGTTAATAAAGGCCTTCTGAAGCGAAGCGATGGGTTTTTGTAGGAAAAATATCCATTATAAACTTCCATAACCAGCTTCCGGCAAACATATGTGCGCAAGTCGACTTACGGCAGAATCGCAACCTCTGACGCTTATGGATATTTTTAAATAAATAAGGATATTTTTCTTACAAAAACCCATCGCTTCACTTCAGAAGGCCTTTCTTAACCCACTGGAGCTGTGTGGATTTCTTTTATGATGGATGAATGCACTTAATTGTGACTATGCTTGGTAGAGCCTGGATATTTTTAAATATATCGCCAATTGTGTTCATCTGAAAGAAGAAAGTAATTTACATCTAGGATGGCTTGAGGGTGAGTAAATCATGGGATAATTTCCATTTTTGGTTGAACTATCCCTTTAATGGTTCACATAATGCTTGGTTTAATTTTCAATTTTTTTTTGAAAAATATTGTTTCAAATTTCTTTAATTGTGATTTTGGTGTGAAATTTTACCCAGGTAAATCATCTTGACCGGTTTTGTGAGATTCACCCAAAGCTACTTCTACATGCTACAAGTTCTTTGCCAAAATCATTGGCTTGTGTAAATAGAGAAAAAGAAAAATAGTGGTTGAGAAAAGCTGTGTGAATATCTGCCATGTTTAAAGCATGACAATACCTCATGGCAACACCTATAAGGTTTGTACAGTGGCAAAGACCTTGATTCACTCATATCTGTAGCAGTAATGTGGCACTTTGTCGCCTGCATGTTGAGTTTGAGTGATTTGGGCTGAAATGGTGGAGGAATCAGATAAAGGGATGCTTCTAAATCAGCTTGCAGGGAATTATAATATAAGTTACATTAATCTCAAACATTTTTCTCTGCAAGTTCTCCTTACCCATAATGCAATGTGTTAAGCGATGCCACCCTTACAGGGCATGTCTGAAAATGAGCACTAATTGACATTGAGCTCCATTAATGCTATTAAAACGTGTGTTAATGTGCTTGAAATCGAAATATTTGACGGACACTCACTTAACACATTGTTTCCGTGTTGATTCTTGCTTTACCACCAGCTCGTCTTTGACATTTTCAGCTCACAGCTCTTTTCTGTGCCTAACCTGCTCATTTTCTAACCAAATGGCATCTTTGTGAAGGCTGTTGTTTTCTTTGTGTGTGCAAATGCGTGTGTCTGTGTGTGAGGGGGACTAGTTTTGCTTAACCAACAACTGGTTAATGCTGTGCCTTTCTCAATCAACCTGTGAATGAATGATAACTATATATGTTAATATAGTTCTTACACTGTACATAATATCAAAATACTATATCTTCTTTTTATGATGCAAAAAAAGTGAAGATTTGTGGATTTATCTTATGTTATGTATTGTACAAACAATTTTGTGCACATATTTGATACAAATATGCCAAAACTGTTCTCAGTAAATCCCCACACACCTCAAGAGAACGTCCTGATATAAAATGAATGTTTTATTTCCTTTTTTTTTGCAGTAGTAAATATGCTCATCAGAGCACATATTGAAATTTGGTGACCAACAGGTGATGGATCATGTTGTGGTTTGGTAAAAAGGCTTTTGTTGCCCTTAAAGGGTTTAATATGCATGTCAGAATTCATATTAACTGGGTTAAGTGCTGTAAAGTAGATTTTAATTTTCCACTGTTTTGGATGAAGAAATGTGGCCCGTAGTGATTTGGTGGTTTATATAAGCACTGATTGATTTTTTTTTTTCCAAGTCAACATGAAATCAGAATTGACTCCATTTACTTTCTTATTACATGCTGCTGTTCTTAATGTGCAAAAATGATCTGTGCACATTATTTCTAAGAAAGAAATGTTTGTTTTATCTAAATGTTCCCCATTTTTGCCACTGGTTAATGCAGAAATTTAATGGATACTTAATGTTATTGTAATAAGTATTAACACAAACAGCAAATGGCAATCGACATAAAAAAAACTGCTTTCCCGATGAAACTAATACCTTTTGGGATGGTAAAAAGGGTTGCAAATAATGTTTCATGTTGACTTTAATTGTAATGTTACTAGTTCCCTTCAGCTATAAAGTTGATAGTAGATCTTAAACCCCATCATGGGATTGTTTTTAGAGACTTTTTCAGAAACTAATGAGCCGAGAGTGGCCTCAGGCAGCTAAAGTGATTGTGTGTGTTTGTGTGGTAAAATATGTTATCTAGATAAATGAGTGTGTCTGTGTGTGTTTGGGTATGAGAGAATTTACAACAAGCCATTTTCTGACACAAAACACTTGTGCGTAATGCTGTCCATCATATAAATCTTTCATATTTGTTTATGAGAGATTATTATGATGGTGTTTGACATGTCAGAACATGGCCTTGAAAAAATATATATCATCATTAATATTAATTAGGGTCACAAAAGATAAAAGCATTTACAGTTAATCACAAAGAAACAAGTACAATGTCAACTGAAAAACTGTTTACTTTTGTATGTTTGGCTCATTGGTGAATAGATCTGATTTTAAGAACTTGAGCTGAAATCGATCGCATGTACAGAAATATGAAACATTGCACATGTCCGGTTGAGATTTATGTTCTGTTTTGTGTTCTGTGACAACTGTTAACACCTCATCATTGCAGAAAGACTGCACAGATTTCATCATCCCAGCTGATAAATCAAGGACGGCCTCGGTTAAGGCACTATGATCAATATTGTAAATAGTGTGTGAAGAGTTGAAGTACAGCCCCTGGTGGCTAATTTCTTATAGTGGCCTCTTTCTTGAGGCTGACAATAAACATCAAATAGAGAATAGAGTTTCTGTTTCTTATATGAGCCTCATTTTTTAAAAAATATTTCTTGTGTGTGCATGTGTGTTAATCCCAGCGTAGACTTAGGTGAATACTTGAAAACATGTCTAATTAATGTCCATTTCACCCCAAACTTAAAGCAAAAACATCCTTTTTTGCAAGAAAAAAAAATTTTGTTTATTATTTTTTAGTTAAAAATGCAGTAGGTGATCTGGGAAATGCTAACGTTAGCCTAATAGCATTGAAAGCATTCGACCCACCCTCCCTGCAAATCGGCGTTCAAAGCCACGCCTCCTCCAAAACACATTGAGCGCAAGGCGGCGCGCGCGCACACACAGCTGCTCTCGACAAAGCGTCACAAGAGACGGCGTTAAATAAATTACCTCATGTCTCAAAGCAGCACATAACATTACAATAATAATGAACGTAAACAACTTTTAGAGAGTTTGTAACTGATTGCTGCAGATTCATTCCGATGTTGATACCGTTGACATGGAAACGCATAATTCCGAGTCTGACTGAACAGCTCCGGTTAGAACGTCACGGGTTGCCATCTCTTTATTAAGGTAACTAGTTATGTCGTGAACGCAGCATAAGCTCGTTGTGTTGATTCGGTAACTGTAAAAGGTGTATCCGCACATCAGAAAAACGCGCTGATGACGTCTGTGTGAGCGGTACGTAGAAACGTATGTTGACAGGCAGGTAGGACATCGTATTATTTCATTCGGACCGAATATAACAATTGGATGAACATTTTATGGTTCTACACCTTCCACAGTCAATATATATTTTTTTACAAAAATACATTTAAACCGTTTAATATAGTTATCAAGATATTAGAAGACTTTCAACCAATATAACAAAAAAAAGTTTCTGTAGAGAATCACCTATTGCGCTTTCTTGAGGCAATAATTTAATGACAATATTCCCATTGCTGTGATTAAAGGGTTTGTTCACCCCAAAATGAAAATAATGTCATTTATTACTCACCCTCATGTCGTTCTGCACCTGTAAGACCTTCTTTATTTTCGGAACACAAATTAAGATATTTTTGATGAAATCCGATGGCTCAGTGAGGCCTCCATTGAAAGCAAAGCCATTCAAACTCTCAAGATCAATAAAGATACTAAAAACATATTTTAAACAGTTCATGTAAATGCAGTGGTTCAACCTTAATATTATAAAGCGACAAGAATACTTTTTGTGCACCAAAAAAAACTAAATAAAGACTTTTCAACAATATCTAGTGATGGGCTGATTTCAAAACACTGCTTCATGAAGCTTCTGAGCTTTATGAATCTTCTGTTTTGAATCAATGATTTGGATCTCCTATCAAACAGCTAAACTGCTGAAATCATGTGACTTTGGTGCTCTGATTCACTGATTCGATTCGTAAAGCTCAAGCAGTGTTTTGAACTCAGCCCATCATGAGATATTGTTGAAAAGTCTTTATTTTGTTTTTTTGGTGCACAAAAAGTATTCTCGTCGCTTTATAATATTAAGATCACTGAACTCACATGAACTGATTTAAATATGTTTTTAGTACCTTTAAGGATCTTGAGTGTTTGAATAGCTTTGCTCTCAATACAGGCCTCAATGAGCCATTGAATTTCATCAACAATATCCTTATTTGTGTTCGAAAGATGAACGAAGGTCTTACGGGTGTAGAACGACATGAGGGTGAGGATGAGATTTTTGGGTGAACTAACCCTTTAAGATAACGTATCTGGATTTTTCACTTTGGGGTTTTTGAGATTGATTTACTTTGTAATTCCCATGTGTTCTTTAGTGACTCTCATTTCTGTAGTTTAGTAATCTTTACACTGAAATGATTATGTAATATTTCTTAAAATCAGCATAAATTAAATGCAGTAAAACAAGTACTACCCTGATGCATAAATATCAATAGTTAATAAATGAGAATTAGTTGATCATGGACTTATCAATCATGATTTTCTTATTGAGCATTTCATACATCAAACTACTGTTCCCCTTTTACACCTGTAAAAACACTTTAAATATATACACGGGCACATACTGACATCAAAAATGTAACCAGAACAAGTTATCAGAGGTGATTTTGCTTAATGCCTGCGTGAGCATGACTAACCACTAACTGATCTCTTGCATAATAACATTAATACAGCCCTGATATATAACTGCATGGCCAGAAGTATGAGGAAACTTGAACAAAACATCCATATGTACTTACTGAACTTTTAATTTCATAAACATTGCAATTGATCAGGGAGTCTAAAACCCTAAACTTTTATCTTTATGGACTTTGTATAAGGGATGTTGTCATGCTGGAACATTATATTAAATTTGCTTATTGATTCTTTGTTCTTGTTAGTAATGGTGTTGTTGAAATATAGTCAAATCTGTTCATTACAAAGGTGTGTCCATGTACTTTCAGTCAAGTAGTGTGTAATGAGAATATATATTAGATTACCTTTACAATATGAGCACAACTCAGATATACATTTCACAAAGAAGCAATGTGAAATCATGTTTACTTCTGTATGGCTGTTCAAGAATGCATAGCGTCTAGTAAATGTGTGTGTGTGTCCACATATAGTTTAGAAACATGTAAATACCAAATTATATATTGTTGCTCTCTGGTTCTCTTTGTTAACTGTGTCCTTTCTCTCTCTTTTCTGTTACCATTAGTTCCAAGGCCCCAGGAAAGAAGAAAGGAAATTGAAAAAAAAAACATGATAGATGAGAAGAGATGATGAAAACACATTGTACAGGTCCTACACTCCTGCCCTATTTCCAAAGGAAAAGATGAGGGTTATATTTCAAGTGCCTTTTTATGCTCACGATATTAACTCCGTTACGACTGATGGTACTTCTAAAATAAACTGTGCTGACTGACTTTATGAAATATCATATTTATGCTGATACCTCACTAATTTTATGCATTGATTTTGTGATCGACTGAAGTTGTAATACTAATGTTAACTGGGAATTCTTTGAGTTTTTTTATGCTGGAACTGGAAAGGGAATGAAAATGGCTTTATCAAACTTGGAATTCAGAAACTGCTGCCTTATTATGAAATATTTTCTAGCTTTTAGTTTTGCTTTTTTTTACTAATAAGTGTTTTGCCATATTGTGTGTTCATTGGTGCTTTGTGTAATATTGCCTTGTGCTTTTCAGCTGTGCTATGTGTGACAGAGTATCATATACTTTAAAAAACCAAGCAAACGTTTCTCTCTCCAAAGTGCACTTTCAGAGTTAAACTTGATTTCATGTTAAATGTTATGTTATATATATATATATATATATATATATATATATATATATATATATATATATATATATATATATATATATATATATATATATATATATATATATATATATATATATATATATATATATATATATATATATATATATAAAATATATATATATATAGGGTTGCAAAATTCTGGGAATGTTCAAAACTGGAAACTTTCCATGGGAATTAATGGAAATATATGGGAATTAACGGGAATGTAAATAATGGGAATAAACAGGGAATTTGCAAAATTGCAGGTTAGCCTATAACAGGGTACTTAAATGTAGCTGAAAAATATCTTGCAGCATAATTTTGGTTAAAACAACCAGATTTAATGCAGTTTCAGTTGATTTGTCACATTCACATTCACACAGCACACTACATACTGCAGGGCCATCAAGGCCACACCCCCTGCATACACTGTGCATTCCCCTAGTACATAACATGCACATTTGATCAAAAATACAGAAAGAAACAGTAGTATCGTGAAATATAACTACAATTTAAAATAATGGTTTTCTATTTTAATATACATTAAAATATTATATATTTCTGTGATCAAAGCTGAATTTTCAGCATCATTACTCCAGTCTTCAGTGTCACATAATCCTTCAGAAATCATTCAAATATGATGATTTGATACTCAGTTATCAGTGTGGTTGGAAAGCAGTTGTGCTGCTTAATAACCTGTGATACTTTTTTTCAGGATTTTTGATGAATAAAAATGTAAAAAAACAGCATTTATTTAAAATAGAACTCTTTTGTAACAATATACTAAAAATTTTGGGGTCTGATTTTTTTTCTTTTCTTTTTTCTTGAAATAAAAATTAATACTTTTATTCATCAAGGATGTGTGAAATTGATAAAAAAAAATGATATTAAAGTGATATTGTTAGAAACTTCTATTTTGAATAAATTCTGTTCTTTTTAACTTTTTATTCATCAATGAATCATGAAAAATGTATTACAGGTTCCAAAAAAATATTAAGCAGCACATCTGTTTCCAACACCAATAATAACTATCAAATCATCATATTAGAATGATTTCTGAAGGATCATGTAATAAAACATAACAATTTCTGCATTAAAAATATATTTATTTTACATATTTATTAAATTAGAATTAATTGAATGTGAAAAATAAATGACTTATTTCATGTTATGACCAAACATAATGTTTATATTTTTGTTTTTATATGATACATTTTATATAAATATTATAAATGTATATACATTTCCCAAAATTTCCAATTAATTCCCATAAATTCCCATTAAGTTTCCAAAAGGGAATATTTCCAAAAGTTTCTGTCCCTTTACAACCCATATATATATATGCCAATGAACCTTAGTCCAACTTTATAGAGAACAAAAAGCTGCATTTCTGACCTAAACATATCATGTATGCATAGTCATTGTATTCTTGCGGTACAAGTTTCGTTTAATATATCTAGATTTTTTTTATTGGCTGAGCAACATTAAAAATGTGAAAATCAGTGGGCATCTTTCAACCTTGTGAACATATAATTGCCTTATCATTTCACAACCCAAGTGAGGGGATCTGAAACTAAATGTTTAATCATTTCAGAAGATTAATCATTATTGTTGTATCTGTGTTTGGAATAAACATTGTTTTGAATGTGATTTGCCTTGTTGATATTAATACAAAATGATGTTATAATATTGTTTGCTTGAGTGGGTTTAACCCCAAAATCCCTGGTCCATTTTTTCACATAATATGGTCTTTGCATCTGGCAAGAATTCCTCTGTCTAGGTGTAATTTTTCACAAGAACAGTCTAAATTTTAAAGGGTTAATTTAATTTAATTTAATTTAATTTAATTTAATTTAATTTAATTTAATTTAATTCGTTATTTTACCTTATTTGTATTTATTTATTTTTAATATTAATGTCTTTTATTTCAATTTATTTTATTTTACAGAGACTTTTACACAAGCATTTTCCCGGTATTGACACGGGAAGTTGTCATGCCGTAGAGTGAGTTGGCACGTATACCGGAAGTAGATTAGAGTGAAGTGGAATCAGGGTGCAGCACAAGTTTTGACAGATTCCTGCAGGCCTTTCTGTGAATATTACCTCTTTTACTTCACATTCTGTAAGTTCTAATACAGCTAGTCATTTAATTTAACTTCAATCATAATCAGAGCTCTTATACATGCGAATAATTGTGTGTGTGCCTCAAATAACAGCGAATTTTCAGACATGTTTATGTATGTGAGTTTGTTTACATATGTTTTCCTACCATTCATACAGATATATATTTCTATTTTTTATCTAGTAGAAAAAAAAGACGTATCTAAATATCTAGACGTTTTATAACGTCTTACTTTGTTCTCATTTACAGCCAGTTTAAGCAGTTCTTGACAAAATACATTTGTAATTCGTTAAATCGTATGTTATATTTGATAAGATTTGTCAATAAATGTTTATTTCTCCATTGATTATACAACAGTTAGGTGTGAAATCATGATTTTCTGCCTTTAATTTCTAACCTATTATTAATTATTTTATAAATATACTTGGTCTTGTTAGTTTTCTTCTCTATAATAAGCGAACCTCATCTCTGTGAGAAAGTGAGTTTGGATGATTTACTACAAAACCAAGAAGTTTTTCCTGTATTTGACATGGTTATTGATCATGTGTCAGTCTGTAAAGGCCTCAGAGATGGTCTCATCTTGTGTTTGTTGTAGACATAAGATGGTGCTGTTGTATCACTTTGATGATTTAATGAGCATCACTACATGTCTTTTTTTTTTTTTTTACATGGTAATAAAAAGGAATGCCTTTACTTTGCTTTAAGGGTTTTGTTCAGACTTAGTACATATTTCCACAAATCTTCTGCCTGTCACATGCTTTATGCTAAATTATGTTTATAGGGCCTTCTAATTAATGTGCATTTAATCAGATAGATTGATCACTACTAATATGTCCCCACAGACTTATAGGTAGCCGCCATGAGTCTTCAATGGACGGCCGTGGCTACGTTTCTGTATGCCGAGGTATTTGCGGTACTACTACTATGTGTCCCGTTCATCTCTCCAAAACGGTGAGTTTCATGTGTTGATGAAATGCATGTTAAAGGGTTAGTTCACCCAAAATTGAAATTTCTATCATTAATTACTCACCCTCATGTCGTTCCACACCTGCAAGACCTTTAAGATAACAAATTAAGATATGGTTTCTGATCCTCTAGTGTAAGCAATGTAATTACCACATTCAAGGTCCAGGAAGGTTGTAAAGACATTGTTAAATATTCCATGTGACTACTTAATGTTATGAAGTGACAAGAATACTTTTTCTGCACAAAAACAAAACTAAAATAATGATTTTATTCAACAGTTTCTTCTCTTCCATGTCAGTCTCCTATGCCATTTGGCGTAGTGAACGCAGTGCAGAGCTTTTGTGTTGTACATCAGAATGCCTTCTCATTATTGGCCGGCTCCTGCGTCAGCATCACACGCATGCGTTGTGCTGCTCATGTGAACGGCATCCACCAATGCTGAGTTGGCGTTCTGGCATAAACACGGAAATGCTGAACTGTGTTTGCAAAGTAAACAGTTTAGGAGACTGACAGGGAAGAGAAGAAATTGTTAAATAAAATTTTTTTTGCACACAAAAAGTATTTTCGTTGCTTCATAACATTAAGGTTGAACCACTGTAGTCACAAGGACAATTTTAACGATGTGTGCGACTCAATCAGCTCCCTAGTTCAGTAGTCAGGGCATTGATCAGGGAATCGGCCACATTCATTTACATGATATACTGATTCACGACCTAGGGAGCTGATTGAGACGTAAGTGAAATTTGTCATGACGTTACTGTGTATAGGGAGAGCAGAAAGCTCTTCGATTTCATCAAAAATGTCCACATAGTAATTTTAATAACATCTGATAGTCATCAGGCTCTGAATTTTCATTTCACTTCTCATCCATTTTCTTCTCTCAGAGCAGTTTTCTTCAACACAGGCCTCTTTCCAGGAAAAATCTCAGAGTATTGCCAGTACTGAAATCTGTCCATTTGTTGTGAAATGAAGTTGTTGTGTTAAAGCCCTAAAATTTGAATGAGAGTTTAGTTGTTGATTTGGATGTTTTGTTTCCAGCGCTACCAGGATAATTAAATTCTGTGCAATGTTTTTATTCCAAAAAAGGTCTTGTGAGGGAATAATTTCTTAATTTGAGAGCATTCACATGATCTGCCAAGGTTGGGACACTTGGTAAACAACATTTTCTTAGAATCACAAAGAAACACTCTGAGAATCCTCAAAAAGAGAAGAAGTGCTTCTCAAAGACATATGTTAGTGTTCCCCTTAAAGTGTGTTGAAAAAATGTAAACCTAATGTTCTTTGGACTTGTTGAGAAAGATTAGCGTTATCTCATGTGCCTTTTTGCCCTCTGCTCATTAAGGTGTTATCTCTGTTGTTGCCTTTGTAGATGGAGCAAATTTTTCAAGTCTCGGCTGGTCACTGTCATAACAACGTACGGAAACACTGCCTTCATCGTCATCATTTGTATCCTTGTCTTTCTGCTCGTAGGTGAGCTTGAAAACACCTTACCTACATTGTTCCCATTAAGCAGTCTTGTTCATAAATGTACATACACCAACACACATGGCAATGAAGTCAATATGATGTTAAAGAGGATGTGTTATTAAAAATACTACTTAAGTCATCCATGTTACAGCTAACTTGCAAAAGCGAGTCATTCTGAAATAATCGCTGTATTCATTGCATGCCATGATGTGCTCATTAGCGTATGACTGGTTTCATTTGCATATTAATGCTTATTTAGTATTCAACAGCTTGGCAGGGTCACACATTTTGTATATGAAAAAGTTAGTTAGCTATAACAGATGATTAACATACACTCCTGTTCAAAAGTTTGGGGTCAGTCAGATTTTTTATTTTTATTTTATACTTATATTATAATACTTATTATAAGTATTATAATATAAGTATTTCATACTTATATTAAGCAGAGATGCATTAAATTGATCAAAAGTGACAGTACAAACATTTATAATGTAAAGATATATATAATGACATTTTCAGTAAGATTTCTATTTCAAATACACATTGTTTTAGCAAAAATATTAAGCAGTTATTAAACTGTTTTCAACATTTATAATAAGAAATGTGTATTTTGAGCTGCAAATCAGCATATTAGAATGATTTCTGAAGGATCATGTGACAATGAATGAAGATTGCAGTAATGATGCTTTGATCATTACAATATATTCTAATAAAATACAGTTATTATAAATTGTAACAATATTTACACATTTATATTTTTTACTGTATTTTTGATCAAATAAATGCAGCCTTGGTAAGCATAATAGACTTCTTTCAGAAACGTAATACATTTGGCAATTTATATGGATTGAGAATATGCAATAATTAAAATAAAAATGTATTTAACTGCTAATAAGTACATTTTGAAAGCCCTACAAACATTGAATTTATGCAAATTCTCTGACTTTTGCATGGAATAAACTCGATTTATGAATGAAAAATAGAAATAGAAAGTTTGTGTTTCTGCCTCTACAGATGCATTTAGAGAAGTGAGAAAATACAGTGTGTCAGAGAAAGTGGATCTGAGCAACAACCCTGTGGCCATTGAGCACATCCACATGAAGCTGTTCAGAGCCCAAAGGAACGAATACATCGCTGGATTCGCTTTGCTTCTGTGTTTGTGAGTGTTTTTTTCCTTTCTCCCTTGCCATGTTTGTCTCATTTTCTGTGAAACTTGCTCCCGCAGGTCTCTCTCGCTTCTGTTTTTTCCCCACCTTAACACGTCTCTCTTTGGCACTGGAGCTTTGGCACTGATTTTCTGAGCGTGATCAGATACACGGTCTGACTTTTTTTTAGTTGATGGTTCCCAACAGATTTTCTGTACAAGCTTATAAACAGAAAATCACCCTGGCTTTCAGAACAGGGTCATTGGGTTCGGCACGTTCTGTCCCAGAGTAGTATTCAAACAAGATGCACAAGTATTTTGATTTTGACCATTTGTTGTGTTGCAGTGCCAGCTGGCAAATAACATATTTACTCATCAAAGACCTTTTTTCACTCTCATGAAGCACTTGCTGAGTGTTAATTTAAGACCCTGGGTGTACAGCTACAGGTTGTTTTCAGTAGGTTTTGTCCTCAACTTACATAATGTTTCTCCAGTGTCAATGTAGCCAAGCCAAGCACTGCTGACCTCATCTGTCATTTGAATGACACCATTCGCAAACTCAAGGATATTCAAGACCGATGAATACAAATACAATACAAATGATGTTCCGTTGTGAATGTTTATCAGTGATGTTCTGTTCAAATATTATCAGGGTTATACCAGTGTACTGGTCATGTTTTGATAAGGATATGCAGTTAAGTAGAACTATTACAGGTGAAATGGCTAACATATTTATTTTGTTTTTACTAAAATTAAACTGTCATATGACGATTAGGCTTTTCTCATTTATCATTTAAAATATGCAAATTAGTTGACATGTGCATATTTGATATCAAAAGGTATATCAAATTCTCAGAAGACTTTTATTTTGGAGCGTGATCCAAAACTATGTGGGATGTAATGGAGTCCTAAAACCCAGAAACTTTGTTCCATCAACCCAAAGTCAATGGGTTTTTGGTTAAATGTCTTAACAGCAATTCACGCTTTATTCTGCGAAATAAAATACATCAGTACAAATACTAAAGCATTTTTATGCAAAAAAACTTGGCAAACTTCATAAGCTAACCTACAGAAACATCATATAAAGATCTGAAAATGCATTTTATGACCCCTTCAACCCCTTAACTGTCATCGTCCCGCTAGCAGGACACTTGCCGCTATTTTTATTTATTGTTTTTTTTTCGTATCACATATTTCAGTAATCATCATAAATTAGGTATCATTCGATATTTAGACAGAAGTTTATTAATTTTACAGGAGAATGCATCAATAAATTTCAATGGATTGTGGGTGACGTCCGGTGTCTTTTTTTTTTTTTTTTTTGGTACATTGCCTAAACAAAATTCCATGGGAACTTTTAATTTAATTTAATTTAATTTAATATCAACTTCAAATTTGGAACACAACATGGTTAGACATATGGCTTTGATTTTTATATAAATTTTTTAAGTGCTTTTCTTCTTTAAAACAAGACCCAAACTTAGGTTTGTATTTCAGAGCATTCTTGAATTAAGTTTGGATTATAAGTTTGCATTTTAACGTCTATGCTCAAAAAGGGTGGTGACAGTTAAGGGATTAAAGTTAGTTAAGAGACATGAGAAACTGCTTTTGCTCGATGCAAGATGTCAGTCACAATGGCGAGATGAGCACCAGTGCCAACTGGAAAAGGTCATAATATCCAACGATGTTCATCAAACATTTCATTTGTATAAGTTTTTATGTTGTATGTTTTCCGAAAGTTGGTTAGTTCAAGAGTCAATCCAACCAAAATCATTATTTTAGCATGTATTATCTATTCATAACTCCTGGCCAGCTTTGTTTTTTTATCCACACTGAAAGTGGAAATGCTGAGGCAATAATGTTCTGTTTGCATAAAATACTTGCCTGTCATGGCAGTTAGCTTTTTTACTAGCACAAATTTATCTTGCATCTCCACCTTGTTGGAGACAGTGTCTTTATTTATAGTAAGTAAAGGTGAATGAGTTGTGTACGTGTGGGGCAGACAGAGCAGAATATGTTGCTATCTTACAGTAGACATGGAAAGAATCTTATGTTGAGCCGGTTAGGGGTCCCCCACACTGTTTCCATTCACAAACCTCATCCCTGGTTACTTAACTTCTCTCAACCCGATTGGCCGGTTTGCTGTTGCACACTGTACGCAACGTTTGAGAGTCTCCCAGCTCTGCATAGCTTTTCCTTACAGGGGTTTCACCATATTTTCTCTGAATGGCATGTTATTTATATCCTGCTGGATGACTACTACATCCATTAGCGATACTACTTCCCTTGACTGCTGGGCTTGAGTGTCGTTTTCATAATCAAACGGACAGCTGCAGGACATGTGATCAAGCAACTGGTGACGGGTATTATATTTAGCCTATGTTCATGGCATTCTCACTGTCCAAAAGGCCATGACTCCTGTTACAAAATGGACCTCTTCCACCTTGGCAGCAAATGCACAGATGCCACAAAGGTGATTAAAGCAGCGCATGATGGTTGGACATGTGCTTCAGGCGTGTTAGGATGCAGTAGGATGAAGTAAAGTGGAAATCGCTGTTCTGTGATTAAAGCAACACGCCGGCGAACACTGCAAAAATAACTTGTTTTCAGAGAATAGATATTGAATCTAGTTTATTTGTCTTACCCCACTGGCATCTGACAAAATTTTGCAAGATTTATAGTTAAAGGAAGAGAAAAATTGCTAGTGGGGTAAGAAAAATACAACTGAGTTCAAAATATATTCTCTAATGTCAGTTTTTCTTCTCAAGTAAATTAATCCTTTAAAAATGTTTGGAGCGTTTCTCTCTCTCTCACTCTTTCTTTTTTTTATATTTTATTCACATGCTTCTGATTATCTTTTTTTCTTCTATCTTTATTGAATCTGATATTATATTCATATAATTAATCATTGTCATCTGAAAAACTCTAATAATCTGCACTTAAATATGATCAAGTATTCATGACACACTTTTTTATTGCACAATAATCTTTTTTTTCTTTTTTTTTTTTCTTTTTTCATACAGCGCTTCAAGAAGGGTCATATTTCACTCCTAAAAAAACGATTAGAGGTTGCCTACATAAAATCAACCCTTTTTTTTAGGACCATTAAGTTTTGAAGCATTATTATGGCATTTAAGCACATTTTGCCCCAGTTATTATTACTATAAATGTATTTGTTCTATTTAAAATAATGTTTTTTTTTTTTTTAAATTGTGAACATACCTGATTTTTGATTTTGAATTATACCTGTTTAGTATATGCAATATTTCTTGTACTGGTTTTAATTTACTATGATTTTAATGAAAATGATTATTTTTGAACAGGATGATTCATGTTACATTTTCATTGCGGTGATATAACTGAAAGTATTCTACATATCGTTTTGTTTTTTTATTTGAGTTAACATGTCTATACTATATAAGCACTTGCACAAAGGGAAAATTACTCATATGTCTCATATTTGCCAAATAAATCATTTAAAATTTCAGAATAGGTTAAAGTGCAGGTCACCTCAGATCACCTTGTTACCTCATACAGTGCATTTGGCCAAGGTGTGGGCTTCTCTTGCATTTATGCAAGTCGTGGCTGTCAGTGGCTAAACCCATCTGCATTTTGGTCACAACAGGCTTTCACAAACCTTGACCCCTTTTACACATGTGGACATTGACATGAATGCGATGCCTGCCGCCTTTAGCCTCTGCATTCAAGCACACGGTTCAGATGTCATCAGCCTGCATCTCTCAGCTCATCTGGTTTTGTGAAATTGTAATTTTAGAAGACTGTCCATGTTAGGTGAGGAAAATAGCCAAAAGGTTTACACTGGCTTCAGGTTGGCATAACCATTTGATATTTGCCTGTGCTTGAGCGGTTGTGACTCATTTGTTTATGCTAATTTTTGTCATGCTGTCTGCCGGTGGTGATTAATGATCATTGATGTTTCCTAGAAGTGTTATGCATGCTTCAGGAGTGATGCTAAGTAACCCAATCTCTGATTTTGGACTGGACCTTTAGTCCTGGAGTGGAGAGATGTTATTCTTGCAGTCCATAGAAATGTCATACAGGCCTCTATGCTCAGCATCGACTCCTCCCTTTCTGTTAAAACGAGCCATATGTTATTCAAATGAAATCATCTGCCAAAGTACTCATACTCTGAAATTCTTGGTGCATTTATTTAATATAATGAATGTATAAATATATATATTATATTATATTATATTATATTATATTATATTATATTATATTATATTATATTATATTATATTATATTATATTATATTATATTATATTATATTATATTATATTATATTATATTATATTATATTATATTATATTATATTTGCTTGTATATTTACACCTTTCTGGCATCTTTATAAAATATATACACTGCCGTTCAAAAGTTTAGGATCGGTAAGATTTTTAATGTTTTTAAAAGAAGTCTTCTGCTCACCAAAGCTGCATTTATTTGATTTAAAAAGAAAAAAAAAACATAAAAATATTATTACAATTTAAAAGTTTTCTATTTGAATTTATTTTAAAATGTAATTTATTCCTGTGATCAAAGCTGAATTTTCAGACTCCAGTTTTCAGTGTCACATGATCCTTCAGAAATCATTCTAATATGCTGAGTTTTCTGCTCAAGAAAATATCATTTTATACTTTAATATTACTGTTTTTTTTTTGTGTGTGTGTGTGCGTATATATATATATATATATATATATATATATATATATATATATATATATATATATATATATATATATATATATATATATATATAATATATATATATATATATATATATATATATATATATATATATATATATATATATATATATATATATATATACATATATATATATATATACATATATATATACACATACACATACACATACACATACACATACACATACACAGTACAGTCCAAAAGTTTGGAACCACTAAGATTTTTAATGTTTTTAAAAGAAGCTTCGTCTGCTCACCAAGGCTACATTTATTTAATTAAAAATACAGTAAAAAACAGTAATATTGTGAAATATTATTACAATTTAAAATAACTGTTTTCTATTTAAATATATTTGACAAAGTAATTTATTCCTGTGATGCAAAGCTGAATTTTCAGCATTGTTACTCCAGTCTTTAGTGTCACATGATCATTCAGAAATCATTCTAATATGCTGATTTGCTGCTCAATAAACATTTATGAATATTTTCAATGTTGAAAACAGTTGTGTACTTTTTTTTCAAGATTGCTTGATGAATAGAAAGTTCAAAAGAACAGCATTTATCTGAAATACAAAGCTTCTGTAGCATTATACACTACCGTTCAAAAGTTTGGGGTCAGTAAGAATTTTTATTTTTTTGAAAAGAAATTAAAGAAATGAATACTTTTATTCAGCAAGGATGCATTAAATTAATCAAAAGTGGCAGTAAAGACATTTATAATGTTACAAAAGATTTCAGATAAACACTGTTCTTTTGAACTTTCTATTCATCAAATAATCCTGAAAAAAATATTGTACACAAATATTTTGTACAATTGTACACATTAAATGTTTCTTGAGCAGCAAATCAGCATATTAGAATGATTTCTGAAGGATCATGTGACACTGAAGAC
Organism: Chanodichthys erythropterus; assembly: GCF_024489055.1. Lineage (NCBI taxonomy): Eukaryota > Metazoa > Chordata > Actinopteri > Cypriniformes > Xenocyprididae > Chanodichthys > Chanodichthys erythropterus. Next base: position 8,052,667 of record NC_090229.1, read on the forward strand.
TGGAGTAATGATGCTGAAAATTCAGCTTTGCATCACAGGAATAAATTACTTTGTGAAATATATTCAAATAGATTCAAACAGTTATTTTAAATTGTAATAATATTTCACAATATTACTGTTTTTACTGTTTTTTAATTAAATAAATGTAGACTTGGTGAGCAGACGAAACTTCTTTTAAAAACATTAAAAATCTTAGTGGTTCCAAACCATATATATAATATACAGAAATCTGAAGTAAATTTTACATAAATGTTCTGCAGTAAATGCTTATATAGTGTTTATAAAGTGTTTACAGATTCATTTCTGGGATTTTTTTTTTCCCCCCAGTTTTTTTGTTTGTTTGTTTGTTTTTTGTCTGGCAGGTGAAAATTATAGAAAAGTAACTGGACATGCCTGCTAAACAAGCCAGAAATTTTATGGAATCATTCATGTCTGGAGCACAAATGTTGTGGGACGAGTTACGTAATGAAGTTCATTGTTTAGATTTAGGCGTTTGTTGAAATAATAGTCATAGTTTCTTGCCTTTCTTGCAGGCACTACTAATTATGCCAAAATCTGTGTCCGTACAATGCAGAAATGGTAGTGTAGGCTGAGCTGTAACGATCAGATACACACTGACTGTTTAGTAAATCCACTTGTGTCCGAGTTCATGTTGTTTTTTTTCCCTCCAGGCTGTTGAGACGTCTGGCCACACTGCTGTCTCAGCAGGCTACACTGATGGCCTCTAATGAAGCCTTTAAAAAGCAGGCGGAGGGAGCAAATGATGCTGCGAAGAAGTACATGGAGGAAAATGAGAAACTGCAGGAGGTAAGAGAATCGTGTGAGACAGTGCCAGTCCACTAGTAAAACTTTTTTTAATACCCCAAAGGCTTCCAAGGAGTAGTAACCTTTACTTGGTAGCTGGTTAATGACCAATGGTGTAACTACAGGAAGTTTGGGAAGGACATAAGGACAGGTAATCGTGATGAATGTGCTATATAAAGGAACCTTTCGCCCAAAAATAAAAATTCTGTTATTATTTAATCGCCCTCATGTGGTTGTCTATGATTTAGTGTCTATGACTAACACAAAAGAAGCAGTTGGTAAGCTGCTCTAGTCCCTCAAATCAAAAAAAGAAATAATGAAGTGTTGGAAAGACATGAGGGTGACTAAATGATGATAGAATTGTAATGAAGAGATAAATTGTTCCTTTAATGACTGCTAATCTGTTTGTGATTTAGCTAAAATTCCACATGCACTTCATTAGTTATGATTTGATGTTCTCATGAGTCATTCTGGTTTATTAGGTGTTATCCATCTCTCAGTTCTCAGAGAAACTGTTAATATTATAGTGCTGCAGACTTTATATTTTACCTCTAGAGGGCAGAGTTTCACATTGTCTAAAATGTACATACTATGTTACAGGGTCTAAAGTTAACACAAGTCTAGTGTCAAATGCTAATAAAATAGTGTATTATTTACTTAAGGTCACTGAGCAACTGGCCAGTAACCCAATGTTTTTTTTTTTTTTGTATTTTCATGATAGTAATAAATATAAATGGCTTGAAAGTGTATGGACACTATTAGGGGGAAATTAAATTGACCATAATTTAATATAATTTTGTTTATTTTTTTTAGTAGATTGGGCTTTTATGTTCAAAAGTTCGGGGTCAGTAAAAAAAAAATGTTATGGTTTGAGAGAGAGACTCAATTTATTTGTTCAAAAATACAGTAAACACAGTAATATTGTGAAATATTATGACTATTTTAAATAACTTTGAAAGGCAGTGTATTTACTTCTGTATGTATTTATGGTCAGAATAGATTTTAAAAAATATTTAAAAATGTTACATTTCTAATGTTATGTTCATTTTTATAAAATGGATAGGAATATATTTAGGAAATATAAGAAATATAAATATAAATATTTTGACTGTGATAAGAAGTCGTAGTTGATATCATCTTTAAGTAGGATAGAGTTTTCTAAAGGTTTGGTTTAGTGGTATGTAGCTGAAAGGTTATAGGCGACGATGAGCTTTCACCGGTGTGCCCTTGAGGCACTTTAAACTCATTTGCGTCCGACCAACTTCCAGGGAAATTCAAGGGAGCTGCCAACCACTTTGTATAATTAATATCTGTAAAATAACCAACACTATAAACAATGTAGAGGGGAACTACAGTTCAGTTGATCACTTCCACATTGGCAAGCCTTTTCAAGTTCAGTGAAGGTGCTGAGTGTTATTCTGTGCCTTTAGGGTAGAATACATGTGGTGTTCAGACCACAGACAACATTGATGCCACTCATCTGCTCGTGGCAGCCTTGACATGATCACACTCAGTATTGGCTGTGTTTCAATGATTAGTTTTTTTTGGCACTGTATTGATATTTCTCAAGCATTCTGGTTAGTGTTTGTGAGTATTAAGCTACTGTTGGTAATTCAGCCTGAATGGGTTGACTCAGTTCAAGCTTTGTTTTGGTAAATTATTACAGTATTGTATATACTGTTTTTGGTTTGCGTTATACTTATAAGTAGATTTAAGTTATAAAATGTTCCATTGGCCTTCAAGGCAAGTTCAAAGAGTTCGTTCACCCAAAAATGAAAATCCTGTCATTATTTACTCACCCTCTGCCGTTCCAAACCCGTAAGACTTTCGTTCAACTTCTGAACACAATTGAAGATCTTTTATGTGAAATCTGACGATTTCTGTCACTCCATTGACAGCTACGCAACTACCACTTTGAAGCCTAAATTAAATATGTTCAGCATATAAAGAGATATGGATTAGTTTTATAATCTTTTTATGAACTTTTTGAAGCTTCAAATTGGTAGTTGTGTGGACTGTCAGTGGTTTAATTAAAAAAAATCTTCATTTGTTTTCCAAAGATGAACAAATGGACTGGTGACATGATGACAGAATTTTCTTTTTTGGGTGTAATTGTATTTTTCTCTATAATTATTAGCCTTAGTTTTTTTTTTAGTTTTTGTTGATTTTAGTTTTCATTTATTTTTAAAGTTTTAGGCATGCCAAAGTTAATAAATTAATTGGTATCATTTAAAAAAAACAAACAAACAATCAAAAAACAGCACTACATTTCTCAGCACAGTCTAGTTATTGTTATTGGCATTTTCATGTTTAATGCATGTAATTATTATTATTAGTAGTAGTATTTATATACTATTATAGTATTTATTAATATTTTGCATTAGCGTTTATTTTTTAATTTCCGTTTTTATTTCATTTTGAGTTTTAGTAATTGTGTTATCTGCTTTTGTAATTTTTATTATTGTTTGTTTTTTAAACATGTCTCTATATAGATTTAATATATGTATTTTTTTTATTTTAGTTTTAGTAATTTTAGTACTTCAACTCAAACTTTCAGTTCTTATTTTCGTTTAATGTGTTTTAAGTTTTGTTTTTAATTTTCAGTTTGAATTGTAATTGGTCCTCTGCCTTACATTTATTGACATACTGAATTGTCATTGATCTTGCCTTCCTAGCATATATTTAGCCACTTTTACACTTCACTATCTCCATGCATATTGATGACATTGTAGCCAAGAGAAAAAAGACGCATTGACTGTCAAGACAATGGCAAATGGCTCGGATGTGGTATGTCATTTGCAAACACTGCTATTTCCTTGATATGTAGGTCTAGTTAGTTATTAAAGCCCTAGATACAGCAATCACATGCTTTGTTATTGTCTTTAGCACTTGTAGTTTGCTAGTATTTAGATGCCTGTGCGTGGAGGATGCTGGGATATATCAGCATTGCGTGGCTCAATTACAGTGCTGACGTGCAGTAAGTCACCGCTTTGATCTTTGCATGGTGTCACCCCATGCAGAAGCATGGCACACGTGGGTTATCTCACACACACATACCACCATAATTCACATCTGTCAAATGTTGTAACACCACAGAGCGAGCCATAAACAAGAGCATAAGCCATACTGAATGACAGATGGTGGAATATTTCAATTTAGTAAATGAAGTTTGACTCTAGCAGAATGAGGTCTGTAAATCTCGCTGTGTTCTCGAAGCGCCTGGGCAGGACTTGTGTCCTTGAACAGGGTGTGATGACCTGACCGGCCTCTGTGATTATTTTGCTGCGATTATTATTGATAGATGTGTGTAGATGTTAACGGGAAGAGGTGAGAACAGCACATAAAGGTTCTGCGTTGATCTCTCATCTCTGTTCAGGGTCAGTCCATCCTCTATCACTGTCCCCAAGCAGGTGTTAAAGCGCACTCACATTTAATCAAGCGAGAATAAGATCATGAATTTTGCAAGATTCTGCTTCATAAAATGTAGTTATATTGCAGCTATTAGTTATGTGTAATAGTTCGTTTAATAATTCATAATGCAATTAGCTGAGACAGCTCCTTCGGTAATAAAGCACTGATAGTTTCATGAGGGTTTTTGCAGTTTTCCACACTTTGTGCATTTACTTTTTAGCAAGTCCACTTATCCATCTTATTCCTACGCCCCATGACGCTTTGCACGAATTATGGGTGTAACTTCTGTAAATCTTTTAAACAATCAGTGAAAGGCTCCCTCGCTGAACGCCATAATAAGTTTTTTTTTAACTGGATACAATGAGATGACAATATTCTGCTCACCCTTCAACCATCGAACATTAAAAGGACATTTAAAAGTGTAAAAGCATCAAAAAGGTACTTTCAACAGACCATTAATAACCCCAAAGCGTGATTCTTTCCGCAGCAATAACGGACGGGTTAAATATCACTGTGGTAATATATATCTGTATTATGTAACATACCAAAAACATATCCAAAATGTTCATTAACTTCAGCAATGCGTGATACTATTTCAAAGTGATTTCCGCCATTTTGACAGATAATAAATTGTTTTTACCAGTGAAAACCAACCTGGAAAGAGATGTGAGGATTTGAGGAGAAAAACAAGAGATTCTTTCTTACATTCCAGTGAATTATTAATGGGATATTCGTAAATTAAATTGGGAGAACAGACCACAAATGTGAAGTATATGTTGTCATTTCTCATACAATTACAGTGGTATGCAAAGGAAAAGAAAATAATCATGAGGAAAAGAATGCAGCGACTGAAAAGAGCTCTTGTCATAGATATTCTTGTTATAACATGTCACATTAAAATACCAAGCATTAAGTTTTTCTCATGATGTCTGAAAATAAAACGTGAAGAAAAATTGACAGCTCATTCAGTCTAACTGATGGATAAGCTTTATGTAGGGCAAACATATCATATGAAATGATTCGTTTCAGTCTTTTTGAATGGAAGTTCCCCAAACCGGAAGCGCCACATTCAAACGCAGTAGGCTCGTACGGAATAAGATGGATAATGTTAATCAAGGTTTTAACAGCTTGTAATGAAACTTAAAAAACAAGACCTTCCCCAACCTCCTAGGTTATCTATGAAAGTCTGTAGACTGATTGTTTTATTTGAAGGATGTTTTTGCCAGGAAAATCAAGTCACTTTGGAGTGTGTGCACGAGTGCGAGCACGAGCAATAAATTGCTGGTTGCAGTTCACTTAACAGCCAACGGTGTCGATAATTTCCTAGATTAAGGGGTCGACACAGCTTCTATCTTACACCATTCTACACCCCATTTAAATGTTGTCTTTTCAGCTTGGTGTTTTGTACCTCAGTTGATATATATATATATATATATATCAGTGCTTCCCACACATAGACTTTACTTGGGTGGGCCGCCCACGTATAATAATGGCCGCCCAAGTATATTTGGAGACACATTTTTGCTTTTATTACTTTTATCCTCTTATACTTTTATATCCGCACAAGATAATGAAACCATCCGCTATCGATAAACTAGTCGTTTCATACCTGCTCGTTACGTGTGCGTCAGAACTGTTTACTCCCGCTGACATTCCCACGGGCGCTGCATTTTGCAAAGTCTCAAGGCGGCGCTGTTGCACGTTCTACAAGCTCGTGCAACAGCGCTTCAGTCTGCTTTAAAGTGATTCTCAATCAATGAAAAGTGCAGATTTATGCCAAGTGATTGCTAATGAACTATGAATTATTACAAAGTTTACTTTATTGCCTTTATATAAAATGTTTTAGACGATTGTAAGATCAGCCTGCAATTTTACAGACATTTCAAAATAAGAGTACCTGTGTATTTTGGACTTTTATAATTAAAAGTCACACGCTCAGTTTTTTCTTTTTCTTCTGGGCATTATAGGTATTTTGGTTACACAATAAATTGTATTACATTTGATTTCCATTTAATTCATAGTAAATTATTGTAGTCTCCCCCACAGGAAGAAAAGACTAAGAACATTATTTGACACACATATTATTCATTTTATAAATTTTGCTAGTAAAATCTGTGTCCCATTCACTGAGAGAGACACTATGTGACAGCAAGGAGAACATAGGAAAGGGTGAACCATTTAAACGCTGTAATTTTGCATAATTTACAATGCATAATATTAGTATGTAATTAAATGTAATATGCTATGTAATAAAAATTTCAATTAAATAAAAATACTGTTAAAAATCACACATTATTTGTTTGTCTTATGTAGTAGACCATTTTTGTGCCGTGGTTAATATGAGGATTTTTCACCCGGCTACCACCGCAAGTATATTTATATATTTTATATTTATATATTTTATATATATATATATATATATATATATATATATATATATATATATATATATATATATATATTTATATATATATATATATATATATAAAAAAAAAAAAAAAAAAAAATATATATATATATATATATATATATATATCTCTCTCTGTCGGAAACCTCTTTAAAAACATCTGACCTAGATTTAGTTGTGCCCAGGGCCCAGAAATCATCCTTCTCTTGTGTGACGTGATTTAAAACACTGCCCTAGGTTTGTTCCCTTGTCCAGGTCACTTTGAAAGTGTTTATTCTAGAATGTCCATGTGCCTTGGACTGCATACCTTGAGCGGTTTAACATTAAAATATTTACTCAGTCAGGTTTTAATGGTTTGTGGAACATGTACAGGGACTCATTCCACGTATGAGAAACTTTCATGACCCTTGACAATCTTACCACAATGCTCCTCATGCCATTATATGTTAATTTGTAAGCAGAACAAGAGTATAGCATGTCTGTAAGCAGACTGTTTAGTAAGATTTAACTTCTACTGAAGTTTCAGACAGTGTTTATTAATGACTTCTTGAAATCAAAATTTAGTTTTGTTTTGTTTTTTTGTTTTTTTGTGGTGTTTATTCAAAGTACTAGATGGAGTAAAATTTTTAGCAAATTTTACACTTTGTCTTCATGGGAAAAAATAAACACTGATGACGTCTTGGTTTCAACCCAGAAAATGTGCGATATTTTGAAAAAAATATTAGACCATTCAATACATTTGATAGTAATCAGAAACGTTAGCCTGGTGTGTATGGCTGTTTTGGCAAACATGTACGCTATATATAGTGCGCGTCCATACGGGTTTTGCACAAAAGATGAACATGACGGCACATGCTAGTCGATGAGTTGAATCTACACAGCAACTACATAAATTTATCCTCTAACCATTCAGAAACATCCAGTTTCATTCTAAAAGTTGTAACTTCTTCCTGAGTCTCTCCATCAGTGTCGACTCCGGTTTGATCAATGTAAGGCTGAACACCGTTACTGACAATCCTCATTTTGGCTGCGTGAGATTCTCGAGCTTTGTTGTTGTTGAGCAACCGAAGTGCAAAGTTAAAGCTCCACCCTCTTCTGAAAAGGGGGCTGGGAGCAGCAGCTCATTTACATTTAAATGGTGTGTTTTTGCTCACACCCAAATAGAGGCAAATTTGACAAGCTATAATAAATGATCTGTGGGGGATTTTGAGCTGAAACTTCAGACACATTCTGGGGACACCAGAAACTTATGTTACTAATGTGAAAAGGAGCATAATTGGTCCCCTTGGCTTTAAATAAAAAGAGTATTTAAGTGTGAACTGCATAGTATGCAGTAAGCTGGCTGCTGTTATTAAAGTCCAAACTGAACTCCTGGCTCTCTCAATAAAATAACCAATAAAACAAACAAGAAAAATCTCTAATTAAGCCATGAAGCCATGGCCAACCATTTAGCACACATGCTCTATAAAAAACTTTGTGTACTATTGGAAGATAAGCAGCATAAAGTGATTTTATCAGTAGCAATTGCATTCGATTTTGCTGTTAGACGGTATTGTATTTAACTGCTTATGTTGTTTGATTTGATCAGACCCTTTATTCTGTAGCTTTCCTGCTGTTTGAGTCTACAGACTAAAATCTTCTTTCTCGAGAATGTTTTCTGCAGGTCAGATGTGAATGGCTACAGTTGATGGTTACTCACTAACAGAATCTCCTAAGTTGATGACACAAATGGAGATCATTGATAAACCTAATTTTAACTTGATTGCAATCCCTGGAAAAATAGAGCACTTGATTTGTCCGTAACTTTTAACATGTTAATGAATGGCCTGTGAAACTGTTGTTTGTCCCATTAAAAAGTTGAGCCTAGAGGACAGATGATTAGGTTTTCTTTGAAATGTTGTGCAAGTCTTGCAGCTACATCCCTGTCCTTATGTTTATCTGAAAACATCAGAAGAAAACAGTTTGCGACCCAATTTTACCTGTTTTTCTGGATGAAACTGAATATATCTGGAAATGCAGGAAGGAACTTGTTTTAGTATTAAATAGCTGTCACGGCTTGCTCAATATACCATGTAAAATTGCTCAATATACTATCTATTATTAAATGAAATGGATATGTTGACACATGAAGTACATAATTTCATCACATAATCTACATCCACTTGATATTTTCATGGAAGTAAGTTTAAAGGGTTAATTCACCCAAAAATAAATATTCTGTCATACTCGCTTTATATGATGAACCGATTGAATTTAGGCTTTTATTCACATATAAACATCGATTAATGATATAATCACATGATTAATGACAGAATTTTTGGGTGAACTCTCCCTTTAACACTTTTTGAGAAATAGCTGATTATTGCATGATATGACTAATAGAAAGAATGACTGTTTTTCATCAGAATCTGCGGCAAGCGGGCGTTGAAGTGCCTGAAGTGGGTGGGAAGGCCAAGGGTGGCGTGGAGGAGGATAAGAAAAATCTGACTGAAGAGGTCAGGCAACTGAAGGATGAACTTGACGCAACCAAGAAAGGTACACTGAACCACTCACTTAAAACCACTGCTGTTTACATATGTGAAAAAAGAATGATATATTAATGCTTTAAGTCTCTCGGTGAGTATAAATGGCATAAAGTTTGGCAAATGAACAAATTTCTTTTTGTAGGTTGTTAGTATGAATGTAATTATTTATCCATCAAGATTTGTTTAGATCAGGGGTGGGGAATGTTGATCCTGGAGGGCCATTGTCCTGCAGAGTTTAGCTCCAATCCTAATTAAACACACCTGAAGCTAATCAAGGCCTTCAGGATTACTTAAGTTACAGGCAGTCGCAGGTGAGTGTGTTTTTTTTCGGGGTTGGAGCTAAACTCTGCAGGACAATGGCCCTTTAGTTAATGGAAGGTGGCCTGTGATATTATTGATATTTTTCCCTGCCCTATGACTGTAAATGTCAACAGAAAATTCATTTAAGTGTCATTTTTAAGAAAGATGAACAATTTTTTTTTTAGAATACCCTTAATGTAATGCATTGATGAATTGGCCACACAATAAAACATTTTGAGAATGTTTGAAAGTTTGGGTTCAGTAAGTCTCTCACCAAGGCTGCATTTATTTGATTTATTTGAGAAATTATTGCAATTCAAAATACCTGTTTTCTATTCGAATATATTTTAAAATGTAATTTATTCCTGTGATGCAAAGCTGAATTTTTTTTACCATCATTACTCCAATCTTCAGTGTCACATGATCCTTCAGAAATCATTCTAATATTCTAAGAAACATATTATCAGTGTTGAAAACAGTTTTGCTGCCTAACATTATTGTGGAAACTGACATATTTTTCAGGATTTTTTGATGAATAGAAAGTTCAAAGCATTTATTTAAAACAGAAATCTTTTGTAAGATTATTAATATCTTTACTGACTTTTGCTGAATTGAAGAATTAATTTCTTTTTAAAAGAATTCACTTCAGTTTTGATTTAATATTGCCCAATGTGGATTTAGAGTAAATCTAAATATTTTAGTGTTCAGAAAAATCATTTAGCCCCTCTGATGACCCTGCAGTGAACAACACAAGATGACTGCAGCTGAACAAGACTCTTCACAGAGGAATGAGCTTAGTAAGGTTGATTCCCATGCCTCCTTTCGCATGTACACTGTATTTAGACTGTGCTAAGAGGTTCATGACCCTTTGATGACCCCCCAGCTGAGGGCTCCGTGGGGTGATGGGGTCATCTTGTGCAAAGCACACTTCAAGGGAAGTGCACAAAGCTGTCAATGAGCTTGCAATGAAGTCATTCTATTATTTCAGTAACAGATTTAAGCAGATCAACCCGCCCTTTAAATGTCATGTAAATAAATTAATAGTGTTATACACTTATGTTTAGAGGTTTTGGGTCAGATTGTTTTAAATAAATTAATCATTTTATTCATCAAGATGCCTTAAATTGATCAAAAGTAAAGACCGTAAAGACATTTATAATGTTACAAAAGATTTCTATTTCAAATAAATGCTGTTCTTTTGAACTTTCTATTCATCAAATAATCCTGGGAAAAAATCAATCATGGTTTCCATAAAAGTATTAAGCAGCAAAATGGTTTTCAACATTATTAATAATAATAAGAAATGTTTCTATAGCAGCAAATCAGCTATTACAATGATTTATGAAAAATTATATTTTAAAATATGCTTAAATAAAATTCAGTTATTTAAAATTGTATGAATAATTTCACAGTATTACTGTTTTTACTGGTGAGCGTAAAAGACTTCTTTCAAAAACATTAAAAATGCTTACTGATACTGACCACAATCTTTTGAATGCTAGTGTACAGTAAGTCAATCACATGGTCTCTTCTGTTCTAAGTGGGCAGTATTTGCACAGAATAAGCTGCAAAGTGGACCAGACTTTCTGCTGACAGTCAAATGTCTGGCTCTGTATGTAAGCTTATTTCCGCCACCTAAAAAAAACAACAAAACAAAACAAAAAGGTAATTGTGACTTTTTATCTCACAATTCTGACCTATTTTCTCAGAATTGAATTTTATAAAGTCAGAATTGCAAGTTTAGAACTCACAATTCTGACTTTAGAACTTAGAACTCGCGATTCTGAGTTTATAGAATTGCTCACATTTCTGACCTTAGAACCCGCAAGTCTGACCTTAGAACTCGCAATTGTGAGTTTATATCTGATAATTCTGGGAAAATAAAGTCACAATTGTGGGATAAGAAGTCGCAATTGCCTTTATTTATTTAAAGGCGGAAACAAGCTTCCATAGCTCTGTGATGCTACTGTAACCTGGAGAAATTGAAGACCTGCAGAAAAGTTAATCTTACACTGTTTGATTGTGTGTGCAGCTCTTCAGAAGTCTGACAGTGATGTGAAGGCCATGAAGAAGCAGGCCGAGAATCTCACAACAGAGTACGACCGTCTCCTGGAGGAACACGCCAGACTGCAGGTCAGAGCTCACGCATGTGTCACACTTATAACATCTTTCCCACCTTAGCTCTGCTCTCTACATAGACTGCTAAGGCAACATCCTAACTGAAGCAAAACCTGAAGTGACCTGAAAAGAGTTTAACGATTCCAGTGACATCTCAAGTATGCAAGTTTAGGTTAAACATTCATTCGATTTTTGTTTTTTTTTATTCTGAACCTTATTTGCATTTTGTTGCAGAACTGTTCTTAATTTTCTTTTCTTTTTTATTCGTATTAAATTTTAAACGCTTTTAGAATCCATTTTCATTCATTACAATAAAGTTTATAAAAATGTCTCCCAGGTTGATAGCTCATTACGATTTGAAACTGAGCTACTTTTCTTATCTTCTAAATCATCAGATCAGATTAAAGAACCTGTTCCGGTATCTCATGTAGTATTCCTGCCACTCTGAGACAAGGTCATGAGTTCACTTTCCAGTACACGCATACTGAAAAAAAATATTTGCCTTGATGCAGTTAAAGTGGATAAAACTGTCTGAGAAATGAATAAATGTAACTGCATCAAACCACACGTTCTACGTTTCCGTTTCCAATCTGCCCTGATGCCAGCTGTTCAACTTGGAGTGATGTCAATCTGCCAGCTGAAAGCAAATAATGCAGCTAGTGAACACTAAGGCTACTGTGGCAGCTGTTTTTACAGGGCTTAAAGGTATAACAGTGTTTAAAGAATGGCAGACAAATATCACAGACTGAATCACACTTCACATACTGTACAGTACTATCTGTCCTATATATTGTGCAAGATGATTTCAAAATCACGATATGGTGTAAATAGTGTGTCAGAATGGTCTTGGTTTACATACCATTCTGAAGTATGCATTCATGCATGTTTTTGAGCTCCTGTAGCCAACAGCGTCTTGAGCTATACAAGAGAATTGAAATGTTCTCAGAGACTGTATCAACATACCATTTTATTATGTCCCAATACTGCTGTACGGGATTACTTCAGACTTGAAAGTATTTACCATTGCCATTGTATTTTTCATAGAAGTACAAAACCGTTCAAAAGTATATTATACACTTACTGTGAGATCCATAGTCTTGGTAAAAGAAAACATACCCAGCAAATTACACGCCTATACATATTTTAGGTTTCACGTACACGCAACTGAGAGCAGGCAGTGTACATTGGCACCACTGGCACGTGTCTGGTTGGCGTCTGTTAGCATCTTACAGTGAAACTCCTTAAAAGAATCCTGGAGGATCTGATATCACTATATTGAGTAAAATTTGAAATTTCAAACGTGCTGTCAACAGTCTGTTACTAAATTTACATGTTGAGAGTCAGTTTCACATATGAGCACTGTAGCACCATAGTTGCATTTTGAGACCCAAGATAGAAAGTTTTGCTAAATGCACTTAAAGAATGTTTAATCTTTCTAATTTTTACCATTTATTATGGACCAATGGATCAATACCTTAATAAACTGCAGTATTTACTTGCAAATATATTTTGCTTAAAGACTATAAAGCAAGTCAAATGACACACATGGTCTCCTCTCGATCTAAAGCGGTTTTGTGTGGTGGGTGTTCTGCTTCACTGTGGCTGATAGAAGAGGTGGTAGAAGAGATCACTCACTCTTTAGTCACTCGAGCAAGAGAATCGCTACATTAATGTTTTTTTTGTTGTTGTCATTTTACTTCTCTGTAAACTTGTCAGCCGACTCCTGGAAACATTAATGTGATGACAAGTGGTCTTAAGTGTGTATATGTGAGACAGACAGGGTGGGAATCTGATAGACAGGCTTCTCTCGATTACAAATAAACCTGCTTCTAATAAAAAACTGTGACTCATGAACACATGCTGCAGTTATTGCCGTTACACGCTCAGCAAATAGCAACAAGGTGCTTACTTTCATACACAGCACAGCACTGTAACGCCCATCATGTCATTTTTATTGCATGACATCACTGTTCGACAAAATGTTTTTGGTTTATTATATACACTGATCAAGCATAACATTATGACCACTGACAGGTGAAGTGAATAACACTGATTATCTCTTCATCACAGCACCTGCTAGTGGGTGTAATTGCTGCCTTATCAAGCAGCAGCATTTGTGCATGAAGGCACCTCATGAAACGGATTTCAGACAGGCTTCTGAGGCAGTGTAACAGTTTAATGATCTACAGCAATATAGAGCGAGCTTTGGTGAGAACTAAACAAATACTTAATTACAACAAACTCACAAACTAGCCAGCAAACGCAACTTTCGGACACCATCTTTATTTTTCTAGCTCAACTGTCACAGAATGGAAAGCACAGGATTGTGGGATATCAAAGGCAGCTAATGATACATCTATGCTGCCTTGAAAAAAATCGATCAGATGAAGGTATCTCAGGAAACAGGAAGTGAAGCTATCGTTGGAATCGGATGTGCCTTAATGCCTTCCTACCTTGAAACGTGTCCTCCGTAGCATTTTCCAGTTTTCGGACGCAGCCATTTTGCCCTTAAATTTGATTAGAAGCAGGAAAAATGGGCCAGCGTAAGGATTTGAGTGAGTTTGACAAGAGCCAAATTGTGATGCTAGACGACTGGGTCAGAGCATCTCCAAAACTGCAGCTCTTGTGGGGTGTTCCCAGTCTACACTGGTCAGTATCTATCAAAAGTGCTCCAAGGAAGGATCAGTGGTGAACCGGCGACAGGGTCATGGGCGGCCAAGGCTCATTGATGCACGTGGGGAGCGAATGCTGGCCCGTGTGGTCCGATCCAACAGACGAGCTACTGTAACTCAAACTACTCAAGAAGTTAATGCTGGTTCTGATAGAAAGGTGTCTGAATACACAGTGCATCACAGTTTGTTGTGTATGGAGCTGCATAGCTGCAGACCAGTCAGGGAGCCCATGCTGACCCCTGTCCACCACCGAAAGAGCCAACAGTGGGCATGTGAGCATCAGAACTGGACTACGGAGCAATGGAAGAAGGTGGGCTGGTCTGATGAATCACGTTTTCTTTTACATAACGTGGATGCTTGTGTGTCACTTACCTGGGGAACACATGACACCAGGATGCACTATGGGAAGAAGGCAAGCCGGCGGAGGCAGTGTGATGCTTTGGGCAATGATCTGCTGGGAAACCTTGGGTCCTGCCATGCATGTGGATGTTACTTTGACACGTACCACCTACCTAAGCATTGCTGCAGACCATGTAAACTCTTTCATGGAAACAGTATTTCCTGGAGGCTGTGGCCTCTTTCAGCAGGATAATGCGCCCTGCCACAAAACAAAAATGGTTCAGGAATGAGTTTGAGGAGTTGACTTGGCCTCCAAATTCCCCAGATCTCAATCCAATTGAGCATCTGTGGGATGTGCTGAACAAACAAATCCAATCCATGGATGCTCCACCTCACAACTTACAGAACTTAAAGGATCTGCTGCTAACATCTTGGTGTCAGATACCACAACACACCTGCAGGTGTCTAGAGGAGTCCATGCCTTGAAGGGTCAGGGCTGTTTTGGCAGCAAAGGTGCACAATAAAATATTAAGAAGGCCATAATGTTATGCCTGATCGGTGTATATTCGATATACTATTATTAAAAATTTTATTTTTCAATGCAGTTCCACAGTATAATAATCACAAATATCACAGTTAAAACAATATTAAGATACAAATTAAATTTGTTAACTTTGACAGCCCTAAAAATGCATTCTTTTTTTTTTTTTTTTTAATTGTCATAAAAGAAATTTAAGCCTGTTTACTTGTTCGGAAAAAATGAAATGCATATATACTTGTACTTTGCATTCTCCTGATCTTAATTATATATAACATACACACTTTTACAACCTGCATGTATAATGATTATACAAAATTATGAAAATGTAGTATAATATGAAAAAGTATAGTCTGAAGTAGTCCTAAAATAAAGTATAGCATGACGCATTGCTGAGATTTCTTGTCAGCCACCCCAAATCACCAGTCAAATCTTACAGGATTGTGCAAATCTCTGTCAGCTGGAGATGTTCATCATCTTTCTGCTCTGTCTCTGAATGCAGGCCAAATGTGATGCTCAACAGGACAAGAAATCGGACTGAATGAAGACCATCATGCACCTGCTCTCTTTCCTGCATCCTCATTGGCTGATAGCAGCTCAGCTGGGCTGCGCATCACTGCTCTGGCTGTGCAAGAACAGGGTTCCGTTCTTCATTAATGTGCTTTCCACGTGATTCATGAAAGCCTGCGCAGGGTTTTCATTCACTGTTTTCTTTCTGTTTTTGCTGTGAACTTCTGGTGTTTAATTTTTATTTCCAATGTTTTGGTTATAAAATGTCAGTTTAGAATTGAATGTCCACTGACGTGAGTATTACATTTAATTTCTTGATGCATCACAGTTTGTGTGTCAGGTTGAGCCTCATCCATGAAGCACAAGCAGGGTAAATTTCTGTGTCCAAATCATTGAATTCTACGATTTTACAGTTTACACAAATGCATTCAGCTTATTATTCATAAATGAGGGCCTTTGTTTATACAGAAGGACCAAGAAAAACTTTGTTTTCAGTATGATTCAAACATTCAAACTGCATTTTAATCATTGCTGGTTCTTGCCTTGTGGGGGAAACCTTCGATCTGTCCTTATGAATTTGGAGATTTGGTTGCAGAACAGATGCATGTCTTGGTAATTTTAGATCTTTGATTTACAGGGTACACAACACTTTACACCCAATATGCACTTAAGAAAGAAAATCCCTCCAGTTTACGATCGACGAGCCTCGTTTGTCATTTCTGACTGTTGTGCGTCATGCTATATGAAGATCTCTTTGGTTGGTTGTTTTTTTTTTTTTTTTTGTCCTGGGTGTGGGATTGCTCTTTTTTTTTTTTTTTTTTCTGAGCTATTGTAGAGCAGAGCGAGTAAACTGCTTCTTTCCAGTCCTGTCTGGTTTGAGGGCACTGAGTTGGTATAATCTGATATGAGCCTGGCAGGGCTGTTACAGTGGGTAAGAATGCCACTTTGGCAGGAACTGTAAAGCATCCGCAGCTGATATTGTGTTTCAAAACACAGCGCTCTGTATCTCTGGTCTTCTAGGTATTGAAATGATATTAACATCACATTTGATGGCCACACAGTAGTTTTGCATTTAACATGCAGATACCGTTTGGCAACACTAAAGGTCACCGCGTTCAGGTTCACTTGCTGTTGCTCTGGTTGTTTTACAGTTGGGTTTCTTCGGTTCTCGTCTGGCATGTGTAAGTAAATATCTTTGCAATCTTAGAGCGGTGAGACGTGAAAAAGGAATCAACCGGAATTACATCATAACCGTGTTAAAATTGGGATCTGTGGGAACAACGTTAGCACCGCTTTGGGCTCCCAGGGGGAAAGGGCATCGGGGTTACTTGCAAAGTGTTGGATAATTCATAGTCAAGACCTCCTGGACTGTTACCAATAATAAGAACACGAGGAATGCCATCTGCTACCATGACACTAGTTTACTATTTCATTCGCTCAACGATTGGTTAGATTTGTGAAACGTTAACCAGAGCACCAGTTCAGTGAAAATGTCAGCATATACCTGAAGATGGAAATGGCAAGAGTGCATTTTGACACATGTGCTTTGGCTGTAATGTCATATTGGGTTATTCTCAAAACCGTAAATAAACAAATGATCTGTTATGATACTGTTTAAATGGGCTCTTTCTTTATATGCATTCCTAAATGTAGCTTCTTCTTTCTTGTATCATGTTTTTAACTTTGTGACTTTGTGAAAAAACATGCACTGTTATGTTGGCAATGATAGAATACTTGCCCTTCATGGAACATTGTGTAGTTGTGCCCAATGCTCTGTTCTGATAGCGTAATGCTGTTATCTGCCTTGAATATCTTCAGGAAAGTTACATCGGTAATGTCTGTCTGCATCACTTAACTATGAAGTATTTTGTTATATGGTGATGTGCTTTAGTTGGGATGTTGATAAACCAAACCAATAAATTCTACTTCATCTTGACTTGACACTGCAGTTTCTTTATTCTTTTTAATGTTTTTTTTTTTTTTTTACTATTTTAATAAAGCCTATCAAACCTGTCATCATTCATTCAAATGTACCATAAGTATCAAAAGTGATGCATATGAGTTGTGCCCTATACTTTACTTTTGCAAACGAAATCAAATGATTCATTGAGATAATGTGACTATTTGTTTGTGAAATCGTTACTCTCGTGATCAGGTCAGTATGGAAACTTGTTTCCGCCACTGTATTAAAATAAAAATGGTAATTGCTAATTTTTCATTCAACAATTCTGACTTTTTTTCTCGCAAATGCGAGTATACATCTCACAATTTTGACTTTTTCTCAGAATTGTGAGATATAAATTCGCAATTGCGAGTTATAAAGTCATAATAGAGAGATATAAACTCGCTATTCTGATTTTTCTCTAAATTCCAACTTTTTTTATCACAATTGCGTTTACATTTTGCAATTCAGACTTTTTTCTCAGAATTGCAGTTTTGACTACTTCTCAGCAATTGTGAGATATAAACTCACAATTCTGGCTTGTTTTCTCGCAATTCCAACTTTTTTTCTCGCAATTGCGATTTTTACATTTTGGAATTCAGACTTTTCTCAGAATTGTGAGACATAAATTCGCAATTGCGAGTTATAAAGTCATAATAGAGAGATATAAACTTGCAATTCCAAATTTTTTCCTTGCAATTGGAAATTTACATTTTGTAATTCAGACTTTTTTTCTTTTATAATTGCGAGTTTATATCTCACAATTCGGACTTTATAACTTGCAATTATATATAATAAAAGTGCTGCGTACGATAACCCTATACTACTGTTGCAAAAGAAATCAATTAATTGAGAAAATTTGACGATTTGTTCACAATTCTGACTTTTCGCACAATTGCGAGTATACATCTCACATTTTGACTTTTTCTCAGAATTGCAAGTTATAAAGTCATAATAGAGAGATATAAACTCGATATTCTGATTTTTCTCGAAATGCCGACTTTTTTTCTTAGAATTGTGAGTTTAAATCTAAATTCTGACTTTATAACTCACAATTCTGAGAAAAAAAAATTAGAATTCTGACTTTTTTGTTTATATCAAGCAATTCTAAGAAATAAAGTCAGATTTGCGAGGTGTAAACACAATTACGAGATATAAGCTCGCAATTCTGACTTTTTCTCGCAATTGAGTTTATCAGACTTTTTTCTCACAATTGCAAGTTTATATCTCAATTCTGACTTTATAATTTGTGATTCTGATGAAAAAGTAAATTGTGAGATATAAACTTGCAATTGCAAGATTATATCACGCAATTCTGACATTTTTCCTCAGAATTGCGAGTCAGAAGACTTCAGAAGACTTAAATTATATAACATTTTTTTGTTGTTGTTAGTATTGTGGGGTTTTTGTGATAAACTTTGAAAAAAGTGACCAGTACGCTATTCAAAATGGGTTTCCTGAAAATAGATGGACTCTAAATGTTAAATAAAAACGATTTGTGATTGTTTCTTTCCGTTAAGTGTTTGCCGTGGACTTTATTTCTTCTAGCAAATAGGAAGGAAGCTCTATTCTAATCTCCTCATTTTTTAAGCTGCTGTCAGCTGTGCTGTGATGAGGGTTAACTCATGCTGTGACACTACCTAACCCACAGGTTCAGATGAGTTCAAACACATGATAGTCTCTGTCCGGTAAGAGCACATGGAGGTACTGTATTCGTGAATTAGCAATACATGCATGCCAAAATCATTTGCACAGTTAACATTTATCAAGGTGAAATATTTCATTACCATACACTTAAATTATTTATGTAACTGTATTGTAGTCCTGCAGCAAGAATTTTATTAATTAGCCTTTTCACATATTCGCTGGAGTTGTTAAATCATTCAATTGGCTTTTGCTAAATGATTCACCACGTTGAAATGAGGTCGGACTAAATTGCATGCAACAGATTTTTCCTCCTTACTGTCCTGCACACTTATCAGTATTCTGTGGGTAATTATTTTAGCTGTTGTTATTAAACAGATGAATGCTTGGTCTTCTGTCTACATACCATGGCTAAAATCTGGGCCAAAGTCTCATCAGAGTTGTGAACTATGTGCTACAGACGCAGTGAGGAGGAACACTACTGTATTCGAGCAATAACATCCAGCCGTACACGTGTTGTGTCGAAGGGTGACCTCTGACCCCATGTAGGACGAAAGAATATGGGTAACCAAACGGTTGATGGGCCACACAATTCATCATTGTTTTTGAGTGTAAACAGTTTGCCTTTTTTTTTCATCATGGTTTACAAGCTCATGTAAATGTGTTTAAGTGAGTGGGAGCTGATTTGAGCTTTTGTGCATCACGACTGAACGCCCAGGCTCTGGGCAGAAATAGAGCAAAGTAGCTCAGCTAAACATAGTCAACAAACTTCTGCCAGCCACAGCCCGGCTTAATATGGCAGCTGCGCTCTCCTGACAAACAGGCATTTGTCTTTAAAACCAGTCTGAACCGCATGAGAATCATGACTGGCCCTCCTGCCTGCTCCGGTGAACAGGCCTGAAACAGACAACAACTGCACCGCCAGGAAAAATGATGTGATCCTCTTGAGGACAGGAAAACTGAAACTGAATCTTCACTCAATTATAAAAACTGCACCAATGATGGTTTCACTGTCCACCGAATACCACAGATATAAAGCCACTGTAAATTAATCTGTAACCCTGTAAAAAGAAATAATAGTCAGAAAAATCTAATTTTAGTAAAGGAAATATTTTTTTGAACCTTGACAAAATTTTAAAAAAGTTTATCATATTTGATATATCAGGCTTGTATGTCTTATATAGTACGATATAGTTGTAATATGGAGCTCATACTTGAGGGAAAACCTACTTTCAGAGGCCCAACCTGAGCAAAAATATACAGTCTGGTGCAGTTGCTGATATTTAAGATGAAGTTCTGATAGCTTTTAATGTAAATCAATGAGATCTTTATAACAGTGTAACAGATTACTCGCATAAATACATTATATATATATGGGTGTGTGTGTCTGTATATAATATATCTCCCAACAAAATGATATTTAAATGCTGGTTTTTATGATCAAAGCTCTGTAGTTTGTATTGTTGGGGCCGAAACATATAATGCAATGTAATACAATGTTGATTGAGAAATGACCAAATAAACGTTCCTCAAAAGCCTGATCATATCTGATACTCACATTTTAACATGTTTTCTAAAAAAAAAAAGAAAGAAAGAAAAGAAAAAGTTCAGTCTATTATGTCTAACAGTTATTTAAAGGTGCCCTCGAATGAAAAATTTAATTTACCTCGGCATAGTTGAATAACAAGAGTTCAGTACATGGAAAAGACATACATTGAGTTTCAAACTCCATTGCTTCCTCTTTCTTATGTAAATCTCATTTGTTTAAAAGACTTCCGGAAAACACGCGGATCTCAACATAACACCAACTGTTACATAACAGTCGGGAACATTAATATGTATGACCCCAATATTTGCATATGCCAGCCCATGTTCAAGGCATTAGACAAGGAAAGGCAGTATTAACGTCTGGATCTGTGCACAGCTGAATCATCAGACTAGGTAAGCAAGCAAGAACAACAGCAAAAAATGGCAGATGGAGCAATAATAACTGACATGATCCATGATAACATGATATTTTTAGTGAAATTTGTAAATTGTCTTTCAAATTGTTTCGTTAGCGTGTTGCTAATGTACTGTTAAATGTGGTTAAAGTTACCATTGTTTCTTACTGTATTCACGGAGACAAGAGCCGTCGCTATTTTCATTTTTAAACACTTGCAGTCTGTATAATTCATAAACACAACTTCATTCTTTATAAATCTCTCTAACAGTGTGTAATGTTAGCTTTAGCCACAGAGCACAGCCTCAAACTCATAGAGAATCAAATGTGAACATCAAAATAAATACTATACTCACATGATTCGATGTATGCACACAGCCTGCATGACGAACATCTTGCAAAGATCCATTTGAGGGTTATATTAACTGTGTAAACTTTGTAAATGCGTTGTAATATAATCGAGAGCTTGTGTGGCAGGGAGCACACAATTTAAAGGGGCGGTGGCTGAAAAAAATCAGTGCATAGTTAATGATGCCCCAAAATAGGTAGTTAAAAAAATTAATAAAAAAAATATCTATGGGGTATTTTGAGCTGAAACTTTACAGACACATTCAGGGGACACCTTAGACTTATATTACATCTTGTGAAAAAGCATCCAAGGGCACCTTT
Organism: Chanodichthys erythropterus; assembly: GCF_024489055.1. NCBI lineage: Eukaryota > Metazoa > Chordata > Actinopteri > Cypriniformes > Xenocyprididae > Chanodichthys > Chanodichthys erythropterus. Next base: position 8,074,488 of record NC_090229.1, read on the forward strand.
AAAAAAAAAATGTATGTGATTTTGCCACTCTTTAATGTAGCATTATGGGTGCAAGTCAATGGGTAATCTTTTCAACTTATAAGAAGTTATAGTATGAAAAAATCATGAATGAACATTGGGAGGATATGTTGAAAAATACTGAAATATACCATCTCATGTAATCACCCAGTCAGTGTTTCAGCTTGTGAACAATGTCACCTGACATCACCTTCACCTCAGAATATATATATATATATATATATATATATATAATATATATATATATATCTGTCATGACAACTCTCGGAGTGTTTGGGGTGGTAATGGATGTGACAATGTAATGTTGATGTTTTGTTTTGGCGGAAAAGATCTGCTATGCTGCTGCTGCTGCTGTAGCAGATCTATGCAGGTGGAGCTGGGGAAGGTGGAGGGTTTCTGAAAGTACGCTGCAAACTGCTACAGCAAATGCTGACCAATAGGGGTGGGAATCTTTAGTCACCTCACAATCCGATTCCAAAACAATTCTTGATTTACTTTTTTTCTTACTAATTACTTAGTTTACCGACTTAAAAAATGCTTACATTTACATATCCTTAAGTATAAGTACTTTTTAAAATAATTACAAATTGAAAAAATGTAATTAAAACATTTGTATAAGAATTTTAAACTAATATAACTTTAAAACATACAAGCAAGTAGCAAATAATAAAGAGGAGCAAATAAACATATTACAAGCAATATACAAACAGTGCTTTCAGTGTTTAAGATGATCTGAACATTTTCCATTCAAGAACTATGAGTGATTTTTCTTTCTCATCTTTACTGTTAGACATAAGCTGCATTCACGCACGGATCTCTTTTGAAATATGAGAAGTAATGCGGTTTGTCCTGTCCGTTTAATCCCTTAAGACATAACTGGCTGTTTACATTAATAAAACTATTTTGAGATGCAAGCACAGCTGCATGCGCGAGCACTCTTCACAAACAAAGCGCGCCGCGCACCAGCATTTGAAACTGAAAGTTCTGTTAGTGAGTTTCATATTTTAAATACACAAGTCCACTGCATTCCAAACGACATAAATGATGACTTTGTAGAGCATTTGTAAGGAAATCGCTCTCTGTGTGTGCAGTGAAGCCCGCAAATGTCCTTGTAATTCGCTTCAACCTTTCCAAACTTTATGGAAGATTATTTTACGGAAGTTTAGAGTGGTGTATGTGTGTGAGGAATTGGAAGCAAGCAGAATCCGGGAGTTTCTAAAGCACACATGTGGTTAAAAACTAAACTCAGAATCGATTCTGAATCATTAGAGAAAGAATCACGATGCTTGATGGATCGATTTTTTTCTCCCACCCCTACCGACCAAGTATTTAAAGGTCGAGCAGCGAGCTCATTGGCTACTAATACAGCAGGAACCAATCAGCTGTGCCCTACAGAGAATGATGTGATTCCAAGAAGGTTGAGTTAAGCACCTATTAGCCTGTGCCATCTAGAGTTTCATAATAAAACACACACAGCAACCCACATCTGTAAATGAGACACAAAAATGGCAATGACAGTTTTTTTCATGGAGTTAGTTTATTGCCTTTTGTTGCTTTGATTTGGGCAGGTGGATCAGCACAAGATCACAGTGTGGAGCATGAAGCCCTTCTTACATGAGAGGGATCCTGTTAGATGGATGGGGCACTAACATACACAGTACAGTTACCTTAGCTTTACTACTGTTAAGATTTAAAAATGGACAACCATGGTTACATCACAGTGTTACAAAGCACAAGAATGAAAGACGTCAAGCTTATTACCAGGTCAACTGTGAAGTTTCAGGACAGTATCATCACCCAAAGCTTTGGACTCTCTCATGAGATGATTCTCTCGAGGGCTGCTTCATCATTCTGTTCTACTCAGAGACGTATTGTAACCGTCTTTGGAATCATTAGACTGAGGCTATTTGAGTTAATAAATGAACATACTTCTGAGTTCATTCATCTGTGATTCTACTGTGCTATTCACCATTCCCTTTAATGATTTTTTTCCTCTCTCTATCTCGACAAACGGCATCATTCGGCAAACCTTCAGTGCAAAGATACTGTCGAGAACATTTGGCAGAGCACACAAAATGACAATATTTTTTTCTTGTTTTGTTAACATGTATTTTTCTAGATAAACATTTCTACTTAGAATCACTATTTAATAACTGATCAACTGACCAACCCAGGCTCTTATTTGGATGGAAAGAAATTTTTCTGAAGCCAAAAATTAGTGCTTGACTTTGTTTGCAGTTTGGCTCGTCTAACTCAAATTGGACTAAACGGTTAAAGGGTAAGGCCTTTGGTAAACCAGTAGCTCCTAATTTGATCCTCCAAGGAGGTCTAACTCAGTCCTCAGATGTCTGAGGGGCACTTAGATCATTTCATTCTCACTACACACAGTCATAAAGGCATGTTCAACTCTATGGGAATCATTGGATGTGCCACCAAAATGGGCAGGGCTAAATATTTTACTACCCATTTATTAAGGGGTAAATAAAGTGTAGGGTTGGGTATCGAGAACCATTTCCAAATTCCCAAGAACATTTGCATTTCGATTCTGCTTTACGAATCCTGTGTTTGCATTTTAATGCAATTTTAAACCATTTAAGCGTGAAGAAGATGTGAAGGGTGCTTGTGCTCAAGCGGACCAATATACGCTAAATTACGTCAATATATCCTCGTAAATGCAGTCGGTTTTGTGACGACAGATGAGAAAGAAAACGCGTGTGTAATATTATTCTGGAGCCGTGTTCAGTCTTAAAGTGACAGCCGCCTAATAAACCTCGTTTATTCATGTTAATCAAAGAACAAATGAAATCATTCACTGATCTTGACTGAATATCTTTTGTCATTTTAATGAGGATTAATGTATATTTTATTTATGAAATGAAAACTATGCAGTTTTATTTTACATTTGATTGAAATTTGTTCAGTTGTATTTATTTATGCTATTCTTACTGTTTACTTGTTTTTAACAATTTCATGTTTGAAATTTATATTAGTCTAGTTGTTTTTGCTTTGGTGTTTTTGTTAAAACTATAGGCGAAAGTGGATCTTGTGTTTTGTAGGCTGCTGATTTTTGTTCATGTTATTCAGCTGCACCAGAATGTTTTTCAAAAAGACAGAATAAATATAATTGATATCTAAATGTTTGAGTTTATTTATTTATTTACCTTATTGGAATCGCAATTAGGAATCGATAAGCAGAATCGGAATCGTTAAAATTCAAACGATACCTAATGAAGTGATTAATATGTTTGTTTGTTTTTTTTTAATTGAAATGGTCTAATTTTCCTCAAAAACATATAACGCAGGTGTTTTTTGGGTATTTTAAAGTGGTATATGAATTAAGCGAAACGACAAAGTAAATGGATTTGCCAATTTAGATGGTTTGCACAAGGAAAACCAAATGGAGCTGGGTGGTCAGCAGAAAATACTGGAGTTTACACACACAATCTAAAACATTTAACAACTGCAGCACTTGATATTTCAAATAAAATCAGATTCATGTGCTATCTGTCTCATATGCCTCCCTGCAACTGCATTTCAGTAAGAATTCCCACTCCCTGTTATCATCTTTATCAAAAGTACATACAGCATCAAACGTTAAAATATAACACACAGATATCATTTATATTTATATGCATATAAGCAAAATAATAGCCTTCACAAAATAAATCTCTGATTTATTTTACAGTATGTAAATCACAAGAAAAAACAAAAACAAAACGCTTTCTAACACGATTAAAAAGTGCTAGCAGATTATTTTACAACAATGTGCAAATGTATTCTGAAGCCTTACATTATGTAGTCTAATTTGTACATTCTGATTACATCTATAACACCACAATGATTTAGTGTTTGAGTTGATTCTCTACAGGGCAGAATTCCCACAGGTCGGAATGAGGCCGGTTTGTCTTGGTATAATCTTGGCTATTTGTCCACAGGTTCTCAACTTAAGACAAATAAAGGCAAAGTTTGGCAACTATGTGTCTATACATTGGCAAAAAAAAAAAACTTGGTGGTTCTAGGTGAAAAACATTTGACTTTGTGATTTTTAATTCTCAGTTCTCTCTTATATTCCCACTATGACTATCTGTGTTCAAACTAGGGCTGTGCAATTTATCCAATTCGTAATAAATTCACGATGTGGGCATGAGCAAATTCTAAACCCGCAATTTGGATTTTTTGTTGAACACAAAAGAAGATATTTAAAAAAATGTTGGTAATCAAACAGTTGATGGGCCCCACTGACTTCCACAGTAGGAAAAAAGGAAGTCAATGGCTACCGTCAACTCTCTGGTTGCCAATATTCTTCAAAATATCTTCTTTTGTGTTGAACATGAGAAAAAAACTCAAACACGTTTGGAACATCTTGAGGGTGAGTAAGTGATGACAAAATGTTCATTTTTGGGTGAACTATACCTTTAAAGACGTCCGGCTAGCGCGTTTGCATAGAAAAACAATGGCTCATTCCAAACCAGGAGAACAAAAATCGATAATACAGGCATTTGCGAACTGCACAGTATAAGAAAAGAGATAAAAAAGGCATAAAGAAAGAAGCGACGCCGTCACATATCAGTTATACAAAGATATGGTGTCCACAAATATCGTCAATAGAGCTGGCTTCCTAATGATATGCACAAGTATGTGTTTGAGGAAATATTGTTCTAAAATCGTGATTAAAATCGAAATCTCAATATTGATATAAAAAAAAAAAAAAAAAAAAAAAATCGAAAAAGTTTTTTTTGTCCACATTACACAGCCCTAGTTCAAACTGTAGATTATTTAATTGTTAGTTAAAGCTATGGGGAAACTTTACAATGATTTTTTTTTTTTTTTTCCATTAAGATTTTAAATCAAACTAAAAATATAATACTGGCACTCAAAATGCAGAACTGAAACAAAAATCGTAAACTTCTATTAAAGTCGGCGTGAAACATGGTTTGCAACCCATGTTAAATCAGTAATGTGACAAGTTATTGATTGCATTATGAAAAATGGGTGTTTCATGTTGACTTTAATCTTCAATTTATACTTTAATTTATTCAATCCTTAACAAAATGCAACGATTGGTTCACAAGCACCTTAGATATGTGCCACTAATTCATTTGAAAGCCTGCCTGTGTCTAATAAAAGCTCTCTAGATGTTTCCAAACATGAATATCTTAAATGCAGAACACATGGAGCAAGCAGCACATTTCAACTGAACTAGGAAGATATTGTTTTTTTATGGCAACCAAAACCATCTCCAGACAAACATGAAGAGAGATGGAAAGTCACGCTCTGTTTGGCACGTACAGTAAACGCTGTGATATCATGCACCAAGTACTGAGGTCATCTGTCTCAGATGAAGACACATTGAGAGAAAGCTACAGAAATGATTTTGCATCGTTTGGCAACTACCAACTTATTGACATGAAATCTGCAAAGACACGTTTAGTTTGTTGGTTAGATCTGTATCTAATTTTGCTGATCCGTTAAACTCAACATCGTTCATTGAAGCATGTTTTGTTTTAGCTTAAATCTGCATTCGATTTTATGAATTAGAGAAAGTGAATTGCTATTTCTCATCCATTGTTCTGGATGTCATTATGTGCCAGTTTAAGTTAAGAATTTTTTCATTTTATCCATGTGATTCTCGCTCAAATTTGATACTCGTGTGTCAATGCAAAGAGACCCTTTTCATGTTCAGGAAAGTTGCCTGTGGGAATTCTGCCACTCTGTGAAAAGATGTTATAGGCTACACTATACTGTCCCCTCCCTCCGAAGACACGCTGATTTCCTCCGGCAAGTCTTGTTATCTGCACTAAACATTGCACATCCTTTTTATTTATTTATTTATTTTTTTAATCATTGTGTATAGACTGGTAGAAGAGGAAGAACATCTGGTAATGTGCATGCTAGAGGACCTGTAGTATGAAATAAATGTAACCATCAATATCCATCAGCTGTTTTAAGACTGTAAGATGATGCAGAATTCCATAAAATGTCAAATAAATACTGATGATTTCTTCAACCAGCTTGCCTTAGGAGGGTTGTCGTAGGATTTCCCTTTGATCTACATAACACTCTCAAAAATGATCACCTTGTTCTCCTCCGTTCCAGGAGACAGAGAGGCCAGGCTTTTAATGTCAGTGTCAGGGGCCATGTATTCGAGGTGATGGCCTCCCCACACTGGTTTGGTCAGACTTTCCCAACGCTGTGTGAAAAACAGAGGAGACAATGACAATTAATGACCATCAAACTAAGCTTTACGTCAACAAATCACTTCTGACTTTTCCATTTAGAGTGTCAGTAGGTGTTCCCACATTATCCTACATTATTTTCTAAGGGTGTCAAAGTCAACATGTTAACGCATGCAAATTATGGGTAATGGATATTTATTTATAAATCAGGATCAGACGGATCAGACGTTTAACAAAAGGAAAGTCATTTGTATTCTTTGTACGGTCGCTGTTTTTTGAATCCTTTTGTAATTTAAATGAATGAGAATATATAAACACAGTCAAACAAAAAATGTATTCAGACACCTTGAATATTTAATTCATTAATACAGTTTATTCACTAGAATTAAAAAAATGGTACTAAAATAGAGTTAAACTGTCAGAAAAAAATTATCTTAATAATGTCAGATAACACTTAAGAAAAACATGGTCAGGTCAAAGTGTCTGAATAATAATGGGTCCCAATATTTTTTATTCAATTTTACTGGTAGTCCACTGTATGAAGAATTTTTGGGTATAATATGTCACAGTTTACTTTATTTTGCTATCGTCACTTACATAAATGAACTATAGTGTCCTGCAACACCTGGTAAAAATATATAAAAAATAATAATTTTGAATAATTTTTGGTTTGACTGCATATATACATATATATATATATATATATATATATATATATATATATATATATATATATATATATATATATATTTTTTTAGATCAAAAATGTGTTTATATTTTACATTAAAAACATTTATTTTATCCTTTCGTAGTTGAAATAAAGCTGAATATATATATATATATATAAATTAGTTGAAAAACTTTTTAAAACCATTTTATTCAGTTTTTTTTATTTTTACTAGTTATTTTATTTCAGTTTCAAAGGCAGTTTTTCTAAAATTACAAAAAAAAAAAAAAATGAAATAAAAATAATGCTAAATTGAAATATTATATACATTTCCAAAATTAAAACAAAAAATTAAAATATAAAAATAGTCAAAATAGTGCTGTCAAATCGATTAATTGCATCTAACATAAGTTTGTTTGTGTGTGTGTGTGTGTGTGTGTATATATATATATATATATATATATATATATATATATATATATATATATATATATATATATATATATATATACACACACACACACATTCATACATACATACATATTACATATTTACAGACTTTTAAGTTAGAAGTGATATCACCCATGAGTGAAACATTCATAGAAAATTGTCACTGATCTTACAAATATACAGTTGTTTTATTGAATTACTGCAGATGTACATTGACTTCCATATTTGCATTTCCTGTGTGTTGTGATGCAGTTTGAAAAATAGTAATATGATAGTTTTTATCCCAAGTGAGACGAGTAACAGAACTATTGCAAAAATGTATCTCTGGCCAGTGTATTTATATAGATATGTTCATATGTGTCATTCCCACATATTGCTAAACCCAAAAATAATCTTTTCTTTAAAAAGTAACTGAATGCCTATAAAAACACAAAATTAATCATAACCACTTTTTTAATTTGATTGACAGCCCTATTATTTTCCATTTTCTCCAGCATCGGTGCTAGTTTTCCCACAACATACATGCCACAACCCTCAGTTGCCTTCTGTGTGTTTGGAAGCAAACACTGAGGGGTGAAGCATTGTGGTCTATCTGCAGAGGAGTGACAACCATTAGCCTAGTTACTATAAATACACACATCGCTTTCTCATGAGTAATTCTGATGCTTTTCAGTGAGGTAACTGACCCATAGTCCAACTCAGATTTTAGTCTGTTTGCACTAACTGCTGTTGCTTTATGTGTTTGTGCGGTTGATAGTGTTAGTCTGGATCACTCAAGTCAACAAATCTACTCTCTGGATGCTCTCCACTCTTATTATATTACAGCTGGTTCATGGGAAACAGAGCAGCGGTTTGAAACATGAAATGGTGCACACCTCTCTGAATGTTCCCTTGGCTCCAGCCAGCTTGTACACGAGGCTAACGGGGATACAGAGCATGGAGGAGAGAGCCAGACACCATCCGATCACCTCTCCCCACCACGGGTACACGTACACATTGTTGTAGGTCAGAGGTTTGTAGTTCAGCAGGTGAAATAGGAAGATACCCTGAAGACATACAGCAACAATGGCATCCATATCAGTCAACAATCTGATTCAATTCTACATGTATTTTAATGGCGCATATACCGACAGACGCAACCTTTTTTAATGGCATGAACAGGTGGGAGTATTTTCCAGCACTCACCATGCAAACACATGGAGTTATAAAGGACCAGCACCACTTCATCCACGGGAATGGCCGGTAACCGATCATACGGGCAATATCGTCCATGAACCTGTCAGCACCTGCACACAGCGGCATGAAGTCAGCACTCTTTTGGGCGTGTGTAGGATTAGAATAGTGTTTTTGTCAGCACAGAGTCCTGCATGCTATTTTTATCTCTTAATGCGGCAAACATTGTAAGATAAATGCCTGCGGGACTCATGATAAACTGATGAGATGTGAGAATGTAAAAACAGCTGCAGGAAGCGATTCTTACCATAAACCCACGCGACAACCACGCATTCCCAGAATGCTTGCCACAGTAGGGTCATTCCACTGGCTGAATAGTAGTCAAAAAGCTGGAAGACATACATCCCTCCCTGCAAATGCAAATATATAGAAAAGTCACAAATTGACATGAAATCAAAAAATGTCTAAATAGAAACAGTGATACTTTTTTTTGTAACAATGCAAGTCTTTTTCTGTCACATCTCATCAATTTAATGCATACTTTCTGAATAAAACTTTCTTTAAAATCATATTTTGACCCCTGTGTATATATATATAGTAGTAAAAAATATATTTAAATATATAAGTTTCATTAAAAAAAAAAAAAAAAAAAAAAAAAAATATATATATATATATATATATAGGGGTAAATAAATATTTAAAAAATTATAATATATAAAAGTATAAATAATAACACACACACATATATTATATATATATATATATATATATATATATATATATATATATATATATAAAAATATTAAAATTAAATATATAAATATATTTATATGATATATTTATTGACCCCTATATATATATATATGATGGTTATGGGTAAATGTGGTGCATTTTAACAAATGTTGATTTGTAGTTTTTGATTATATTATACTTGTTTTTGATTATATTTTACTTGTAATATTATAATAATAACGCACGCAAATTAATAATAACCAATAATATCACAGTTCACTTTTCATAATCCAATCGAATCCCTAGTTCCACCCTACATTATTTCTCATTGAATATTTTGTTTCACAGAATTCTGCGTTTCCATGCAACACTATCAACACCTAAATCAAACTGCAGTGGTCAGGTGGTACAAGTAGGAGCTCTCAGAAAATTGCCAGTTTACAAGTTACGAGGACGTGAACGCTTTTTACAGGTTGGAATCTTGTAATTACATCGTGGCGTGAACGCACCTTAAGTCACATGATGTAAGTTAAATACATCATGAATTGTCTTTACACAACATTTTGTCAGTGTCATCAGTGTTTGAAAAAAACAAAGTCTCACAAATGCAACTCGTCAGGTCGTTATTTGCAGTGCAACTGTCTGAAGTAAACTTTTGATTGATTGTGAGCTTTATGAGTCACATCACTCCCACATCCAGTAGCAATTTTTCATGGAAAATCAGCCTCTGAATGAGGGCATGACGATCTAATGCTCAGTGAAAGGGCTTGGGATAAACCATTATATTCTTATCTGACTAACGGGGTATAACACTACTGACTGTGAGAGAGTAAGATACTGATATTCTCACACCTGACACTAACCCTTATGAAGGGGTGTTTCATTAAAGGGAACTCACCTGTGTAACCATGGAGAGATCTATAATGAAGCATAATAAACAGCAGATCGCCACAGCGATTTCGCGCTGATAGCGCATGTAATACTTTCCAGGGAAAAGATCAAGAATGCCAGTTACGAAACCCTCCACACCAACAAACTGAAACAAAAATAAAAATAAATCAGTCAGATGTGTTATTAATGGATTTGCTTTAAGACTCAAAATATTCTCAGTTTGAATCTGTATTCTATGCAAAGTGGAAAAAACGACCTCTGACAACTAATAAATAAGATATTTTAGTATCATATAAGATATTTTTATTAATATTTAGCATTTTATATATATATATATACAATTAATATATATATATATATATATGTATTTTTTATATATATATATATATATATATATATATATATATATATATATATATAGTCCATTTGTAATTTAATGTTAGTAATTTTGTTTTGTGTTTTTCTCATTTTTATTGGTTTTTGTTTTTAAGTATTTCTATATAGTTTTCATTTATTTATAGTTATTTTAGAACTTTAAGTTAAACTAAATAAAAATGAGAAATGTTCAGAAACTAGCTGAATTATATATATATATATATATATATATATATATATATATATATATATATATATATATATATATATATATTAAAAATATAATAAGATATTTAGTAAAAAAAAAAAAAAGCAACTGCCACTGAGATTTTATTATTTTTATTAGTATTAATATTTTTATCAATTATAGTGTTATAATAGTATTATTTTAATAGATATTATAAATATTACTTTAGAAATAAAGAAGTAAGTGGTTACATTTTTCTTGATGGTATTAAAAATATTATTAATAATAATTATGGTAATATTATAGCTTTAGTTTATAGATAAATATTTTTATAAGTATTCAAATATAAATTAAAATATTCAGTCAGTGGTTATGTTTTACTTGATCTGATGCAAATAATTTTTTTTTTAAAAATAAGTTTTTTTTTTAGCATTTTGTTGTAAGTTTTAAAGCAATAAACAAAATTCATCTCCATCAACATTCTAATAATCATGTTATTTTTTATTTTAGAAGAATTTCTATGGGTGTCACTTCAAACTTCAAACTCTCTTTCAAAAGTTTCATGTGAACTGACCTGACTGTCCAGTCCCAGCAGTAGCAGCATGATGAAGAACAGGGCTGCCCACACCGGAGCCACGGGCATCAGAGAAACGGCTTTAGGGTACGCTATGAACGCCAAACCGGGGCCTGCGGGGAGAAGAGAAACATGAGAGACGCGTCACCACGGGCTACAGGCCGCCCGCAACTCAGACACACATACACACGTACAGCACCAACGGAACAGAGAGAGACAGAACTGAATAAAAGAGAGAGTATGAGAGATAGAAGCACCTGGATGAGGTGAAACGAAGTGATAGCTCGTGGAAAAAAGGGGATGGGGGCATTTCATTTTTTCCTTTTTTATTTATTTATTTATTTATTTTTTAACTGCTCCTCTATAATGAAGGCAGATTTCAATTAGCCATTTAGTTGTTATGAGTGTCTAGCATTTGTTTATTTCAGTTTAATGCTTTTCACTGGAAAGAACCGTAATGTAGTCTAGGCAGTGTCTCATTAGAGGCCCGTAAGTGCATGTTAATATTGAGGGCGTCTAAATCTACCAGCATCATTAGTCATCTGCTATAATACTGGTAAGTATCACAGCACACAAATTTACAATACTGTTAGTTTATGGTCAGACAAATTTAAAAAGCTGGTTTAGTACAAATTTGTGTCTTGAGTTTGTCATCTGTAACATTTGTAAGTTGTTGTGTGTCCTAAAATATAAAGAGACAAAAAATGAATAAATGTAAACTAAACTGAGCTGATAATCAACTGACATGAATTTCTAAAATTAGCTGCTTATTAACTATTTTAAAACAAAACTAAATACTTAAAGGGGTCATATTGTACACGTTTATAATTTAATTAATTAATTCCACCGATACTGTTTGTATTTTTTTTTTTTTTTTTGCAGCATTGTTAAGGTCACAATCATGTTTTATGAGTTGTTTTTAGCTTTTACTTTTAAGACTTTTATGTAAAAAGAGATGTAAAGTTTCTGCACTTGCCATCCATTAAAAACAAACTCTTTGCAAAGCTTGAATTACACAGTGACAGATTTGTAAAAACATTTTTCACTGAAATGTGCTACTCAGAAATGATCAGTAATATTGAGATTCTTCTGCTATACAAAACAAGAACAGCACAAGGTTTCACATATTTTCTACATATTTTACTCTAGTTAGCTCTTCAGCTGTTTAGAAATAATAGTTTATATCAAACATTATTACGTTATTATGACTGGATGTGTTGTGTTGAGTTCAGAATGACTTCCTTTTACAGACTAGTTTTAAATGCTCTTTTTGGACTGGATTTTTAAAGTTTTCATTTAGACCTTGTCTAAAGATAAAATTAAATTTCTCATTATATGACCCCTTTAAGGAACTGCAGAGGTGGGATATTCATACATTGCCAGTGATATATTGCCAATGACACACTGTTTTTACATGACTTTACAACAAATAGGCCTGTCACGATCATGAATTCTGTGCAGACAATTAAAGGGGCTATATGTATTAATCGCTTTTTGCATTGCCAATTACCAAAGCTTGTAATGAAACTTAAAAAACGAGACCTTCATAGGTTGTCAGTGAAAGCCTGTAGACTGATTTTTATGTGAAGGCCTTGGGCGGTTTTGCGGGGAAAATACAAAGGATGTGATGTTACTCGCGCTCCCGAGAGCCTCTCTTCCGTTCAATGACACATGAAATGAATGCTTATACAATGTTCAGTATAATACCAAAAGAACTATTCTGTACTGTAATGTCAATTCATTCAAACTATAGACAGATTCAAACGCAAAAAGACGAAAACAGCTCGTGAGTACTGAATTGAGCTCTCTTTCGGGTCTTGCACTTGAACGGAAAAATGTACACAACAAAGTATGTCAAAATGCCCGTCTTGGTGAGTATTCGTTTAAACACTATCAATTATGTCTTGAACGTAAACAGATGAGAAAGAAAACGCATGTGTAGCAGTATATTGGATCCATGCATTTGGTCTTAAAGTGACAGCGCACTAATATTCCTGCTGCCATCTGTGTTTTTAATGTTAATCAAACAACAAAAGACAAAGAGAAAGTCACTTACGGCTCTTGACTGAATAACTTTGTAGCTTTAACAAGGATTAATCTATTAATTTTGATTTTCAATCTATATTTAATTTATAGAATCTATATTTCACTTATTATTTTCAACAATATCTAAAATTTTGGTGGCTTATTTATTAGAATACAATGGTACATGGGTCAAACAACAACAAAACAAACAACGTTAGGAGTACAAGCAATAGTTGCTGACTGTAGTTCACTTAACGTCCACCGGTGTCGCTAATAACAAGCGTTTCTGAATTCTACATATAGCCACTTTAATTGTCATTCAAATAATTGCGATTAACAATTAAATTCTGTTGTGTTCATGTCACTTACAGTGTAAGCCTAATATGTTATTGTTTTACTTGGAATCACATATAATATAATAATAGAATTATAATAAAATAGGCCCATATATAATATAATATAATATAATATAATATAATATAATATAATATAATATAATATAATATAATATAATATAATATAATATAATATAATATAATATAATATAATATAATATAATATAATATAATATTATATAAGACCTAACAGTGTTTTTTTATTTATTTATTATGTAATAAATATGATTTAAATTTAAAATGCACAATTACTGCGGTTCTTTCAAATAACTGCGATTAGATTGAATAACCACGATTGGTTGATTAATCAATAATCGTGGCAGGCCTAACAACAAATATTACTTTTTTTTATATTAGATGGCTGATAAATCTAGCAAGATACAGGAAAATTGAATGGAAATACAAGGTGAATACACAGCCAGAAGAAGGATGTGTCATACTAACGTCAAGTGACTGTCCTATGAGATTCAACACTGAACTGCACTGAAGTTTCTGTGCTGACAAAACTTTGGAGAATGTTAGTGCTAGACATTAGCATGTTTCTGTTGTGTTGGGGTTAAAACAGACTGAGTTTACAACTTTTCCACACTTTAGCTTTGTCTCTCAAGATGGATGACCCTAATTGTGGAATGACGCTAGGCTACGCTGTGCATGTCGGGCCTGCCTGTGTCGGCAGACGCTCGTAGGTGCTGACTTTAGGGCTGGGCTGTAGTAGAGGTGTAAATGCTAACATTAGATATCAGAGGTTTACCTGCGTTGGCAGACTGCTCCAGGACCCCTCTTGAAATCGAGATGTGCACATCTCAAGAGGCAAAGTTCCTGGTTAAATAATCCTTAAATTAATACTTAAATAAAGCCAAAATATAGATATAGAGATATAAATGAATATATATGAATCACAAGATATATATATATAGAACGGGACTGAATACAATCAAGGAAAACTAGTCAAAGCATCAAATTTATGACGGGGAATCTGGTTCGCTCTCTAACTTTAACTGTCATCCGATTGTGTGCTGCAGGAAAATGAAAAATAAGAAAAAGCCACAAACAATGTGTCAATGGGTTTCCTTTTCAAAGTTGTCTGGAAGTACAGCACATCACAACCCACTCGGACATCACAACACATGTCCACTGACACAGAAAGGCTCATTTAGACCTTAGGATCGGTTTCTAAACATCATACTGACACAGACAACACACTAGAAGACAAGGACCAACACACACACACACACACACACACACACACACGCAGATGAAATTTCACACACACTCTCACTCATTCTTACACACATTCAAAACATGTCTGTGTGTGTGTGTGTGCATATGTGTGTTCTGGATGTATTCTTAAAGGGGTCATATCATTTTTTCCCAGTTTAGATTTATTTGTTTCATATTTTATTTTATCTTTTTTTATCAGTAGCCATAGTTTGGGTTTCTGATTTGAAAATCATTGAACTAAACTGAGCTGAATAATATATGAACTGAGCTTAATACATACAATATTTTCTATTAATATTATTATTAATAGAACATTTTCTATTAATTAATATTTTCTATTTCTATTCATATTTTCTAGTTTATTACAGTAGCTATGTTTCCCAAAAATGCTAATTTAACTTGTGCACAAAATTTAAATATCACAGAAAACATTTGCAAATAAAGCAGTGTTTCCACCTCATGTGTTCAAGAGAACAAAATCATCACTTCATTGGAAAATGACGCAAAATATTAGTAATAAAAAAGGAAGTTGCTGCAATCAGGGAGGAAACTGTGGCTCTTTTGTCTTCCATCATGAATGACTTGCTTCTCAGGGCGCACAGCCGAAACACAATAAACACTGTCATGTTATCTTGCGTTCGGATACAACGCAAAAGTGTGAGGAGGAAATTAAACCAAATCATTTTGATGACAAACTTTGAGATGCTGTGCGTTTTTTTTTTTTATTCGATAACCCAAAATTTGCATGAAAATAGGTGAATGGAAACATTGTGAAGCTGCAAAATATATGTGACTTGAATTTAAAAGCTATCTCTTCCCTGTGTTTAAACCAGCCACAGCTATGACAGTACCAAAACCAAGTATTAAAATTAATATAGATTACAGATTAGCAACTAATTTTGGTACCCCAGTGGCTGGATCTATTATGCTGAATTTAAAACATCAATATGAACATGAAAAAGAGTCTTGAATAACTACTTCCGAAACTAGAAGCGGGGTTTAGTTCATTGAGAAGAAATCACAAGCTACATTCAATTTACTTTGTTAATATTTACATTAATAATAAACTTAACTAGGCATCATGAAAAGCACAAGGACATGTGATCCCTCATGATTTGACCCCTTTATAACATGCAGTACACTGGTATGATATCACAGACACGTTCATGCAGCGATCCTATGAAAATTCATTAAATTCAAGGACGTGAGGGTCACTTTGTATGAAGTCAGTGGCATCTTGCCAGGTCATTTAAAAATATTATCACTTTATACAGTCTAGCTGTCTACTGCACAGTCTCTCCTTCAGGCTAAGAACATGCTGTCCTTTACTGAGGCTCAACAAACCAGTGCACTGCTTCTGCTGAAGCTGATTTTGATATGACAGTAATTTACCATGCAGTAGAAAGAGTAATACAAAATGGAGCTCCAATGGCACAATTTTAAACCAGGTCTATTGAGGTTTATATAGAGGGGGAAAAAAGTCTCGGATTTCTTTATACCCAGCTCATATGCTTAGGAGTTTAAACTTTCTGGGGCTACCTTTGGTTCACATCAATGTCATAATTTAAATTTCATGCCCAAAGATTTATTATGATATAGTTTAATCACTTTATTTATTAAAAATCCTGTTAAATGCACATGCATGCAGATAGGTCGAATAGTCAGTGACTCTAAAATTTCTAGCAAATGTTGTCTTTAGTTCTACAGAAAACACTGTTCAAAGCATGACGTGATGTTCACAAATTTCTAACAGCCAGATTGTAAAATGTTGCTTATTAAAATCACTAGGTTGTGTTTTTTTAAACCGAGAAATAATGGTATTAGCGAGCCTTTATTTAAGGCACAATATGTAATTTTTCACCACTAGAGGCCACTTATTTAAAACAAAGGCGTAACTTGATGACGCCTTGATTTCGCGGCGTGATAGGCGACGCATGAACACGGTCCGTGTCCTGGTTAAAATTGCTTATTTCTCTGGATTTAAACATTCTTGGAAACTCTGGGATAATGTAATTACACTAGTCAACAAAATATATATCATTGTTCTAGTGGTTTTTGGATATTTGAATCCAAAAATCTTACATATTGTGCCTTTAAGAGTCATTTTTTAATAAAGCTTTAAATGTCAAGAAATCTTAATTATGCTAATGTCCATTAGTCTATAGAAAAGTTATACACAGTATACATAGTTTGCTTTGAAACAATTTTCACTCAGAAACTGATAAATAATTACCAAGAAACAATGAATTAAACCTGAAATTTTGAAATAGAAAGACTGAAACAGAATTGTCTAGCAAAACATACTCCAGTAACCTTTGTTTTCTTTACTAAATATATATATATATATATTTTTTACAGTGTATGAAGAAGATTGCTATAAAACATAAATGACCTTTAACCATCTAGATTCATGGTCACTATTCTTGATGAAATCAGTACAGAAACTTTGAATATTTGGTGGTTTTCCTCACCTTCAAAGGGAGAAATGTTTATTATGCGCATATATTCTTTATGCAACAAGCTTTTATAAAGACATTTATGTATATATTTCTTTTTTTTTTAAAAAAAAGACATGAATCTAGTGCCAATTCTGGAGGATAGTCATGTTATATACAGATTATTAGTGCTAACTTCACAGAAATCTAAGCGACAGAATGCCTGGTATTCACACTTTAAATGTGAAACATGTAGGCCAATGTGTTATGAGCTCCACGTCTGCATGCGTAAGCGTCATAGAAGAGCAAGCGGGGGGTTAAATTTATGCCGCATAGTATTAGTCTAGGCTGTGATGTCTGTTCATTTCATTTATGAATGATCAGTATTTCACTCTAGGGTCAAACATAAAATTAGACTTAAAATGGCTATAAATGTCTTTGCTTTTATGTGTGCAAATCAAGGAATTGCATTTTAGAAATCATGTAGTCCTTATAAAGTGTTTGTGTTCATGGAGGACAGCATACAGGAAAAAGACTGCACTAATTGTGATAGCAAAAGCTTACAAACATACGCACACACACACACATACACACCTTCATTCAGAACAGACATTAACATTCACTCACTCAAACACACACACACTATCCCACCCAATACAGAAATAATGAGTGACATACAGCTGTGTTAATTCATGAACCATTATCTGTTATTTACCATTACAAACTTGCACACACAAAAAAGTATGCATACACACACGCACACACACACACATACAAACACACACACATAAAACAAACTGCTAATTGTCTGCTCCCTTTCACAGTAATATGACTAAGAGCAAATAGCATTGTATATAAATATAAACATGATCGTCATTTATATTTAGCTTTCAGTGATATTGTCAAACCAACAATAAACATTTACAGTAATACACAATACAAACCACATATCACACTGCATTGAAATTCATTTACAATAGAATATCATCATAATCATAATCAACATATCACATATGTTCATGACTCACACAATGCATGTTTCATTCATTTTCAGCAGATCATTCTTGTATTAAATATTATATATCTCATAAATGATTTACAAGAACCAGCCCCAGGTCAGAAATGCATTCACGTATGAGCACTAAAAACAAGTCAAAGTGAATTATTGAACACCTGCATTAAGATGCATGTTGTTTCAGGCCTGGTACTAAGATCAGGGCTGGATGGCACACACATAAATATGCTTCAAAAATATACATTAGTTTGTCTTACTTTCCAATATAGTACATAATCTGTCACCTGTATTGAAGTAAATGACTGTAGACTCTTACCCGATTCAGCCACTTTAGAGATGTCCACACCTTGCTCAGATGCCATGAAACCCAAGATGGAGAAGACCACGAAACCAGAAAAGAAACTGGTGCCACTATTAATAAAAGCCAGAACAAAAGCGTCCCTGAGAAGAGAAGAAGAAAACATTAACTGCAGCTCAGTTGTGGCGTGTGTTTTAATGCAGTCAGGTGGTTGTGTAATATATTTAGAGCCCATACACATGGAGACGCATTTAGCTGTATATGAAAATTCTTTGCATCGTATTGAGGTTTCGTTTTGGGAGCCTGAAACTGCTATTTTTTGAAACCGGGTCCCAGAGTGGATAAATTTGAAAATGACACCCTTTTGTTTTTATGTGAAACAATATATTTTGTGAAACAATAATGTCATCACCCCACATCTCGACCCTACTCAGACACCACTACGTCACGTAACATCAACAGCAACAACAATGGCAGACTACATGCTTGTGTTCGTGCTGCAGAAGCTACTAAGCCTATTATCTTTACTAAAGTAAAGCTTTATTACTAAGCTTTCCTAAAGTTTGTATACAGCGTGCAAGGTTTATTCGAAGTCTTATTCTCCATTTTCAGTGTATCTCTGTTGCAGCGCCACATACGGGTCTGGCTTGTATACTTCATTGTTTTTGAGTCGGTTTCAGTGGTTTTGTGTGTACGCAGATATTTCTTGAGAAGCTCTGGCTTCGTGTGGATGAAGCCTATGTACTGTATACAATGTATTATAAATGTTAGGGGTGTAACGATACGCTCAGGTCACGATACGGTACGTATCACGATATTTTGAACAAAATGAAACTGAAATTCAAACAAGATTTATTAAAAAAACATGAACAAATTTCAATAATTTTCCTTGTTGTACATACAAGATCCCATTTCAATAAAATAAATAAATATAAAATTTTAATAAAAACCTTCTGTATTCAAATTAACAGTTGAATAGGGCTGTCTGTCACTGAAAAAAAATGTTAAATTTAACATGAACTTAGAATTATGAATAGGGGCCGTTCACATATCGCGTCTAAAAACGCGTGGAAGGCGCGGCCGCACCGCTTCTCCTTCTTTCCAAAGCGCTTGCGCTCGTGGGGCGTCGGTCGTTGCTATGCAACCATGAACTGAGCTCTCCAAGAGGATCAGGATGTTTCTGCAAAGGATAAATGATTTCTAGCCCTTGCATTAGTTTTACTACGAGATATTTTGATGGAGATAAGTTATAAAAACCACACTGTACAGCTATGATCAGCTGTTCGGCTGAGCTTTTGATGTTTTGTTACGGAAAGGCCATAGCTGATCGGTTGATTCTTGTCACACGACATGCGGTGCGCTTGCGGCATTCTGAGAAGTTGAGAATTGCATGCGCGTCGATCCCATTATGAGCGCGCCTGCCGCGCGGCTACATTTGAAAATAATAACTGACTTGCACGCGGAAAAGACGCAATATGTGAACGGCCCCACAGAACTTCTTAAAGCAAAGCATCACAAGCGTCTTTTGCTTTTCTGTGAACACAGCTGTTGCTGTGCACTGCGGTGAAAGAAAGCCACGACTTTTCTCACGTGACCATGCAAGAGACTGACATGAGAAACGTTTAAACCTGCTTGCAAGATTCAATGTGTGCCCGAAACACTTACTGAACTAGAGAGCTGATTGAGACACACCATCTACGATAAATCGTTACACCCCTAATACTTATAGTATTTTAAAAAAAATGTGGTAGCATTGGATCTGGACAGGAAGGATAACTCTGGGAGTTGGAAGGGGTGTGTTGCGATTCTGCCTTCTCACATTGCGATACAGGTTCGTGGACCTGCGTATCGCGATTTCGGTTTCATATCGCATATCGTTACAGCCCTAATAAATGTTATAATGTTTATGCATTAAAATGCATTCATAATGTATAATAATAATGCCACCTTATAGTCAGTTATATCTGCCTTAATATATCTACTCAAGGTTCTACATTAAAGAGTGTAATGCATTAATTAACATGATTTCATGTGGGATATCATGTATTTTATACATTAATAATATATAAAGTAATATATATAAATGAAGAAGAAGATGCTATTTTAGCCACAAAATAAGGTTTTTCTGAGGCATAAAAACATGGTACTCGTGGACAATCAGAATCAAACAATAACACTTAACATGTTGAGCTATATAACAATGATTCGTTTTCTGTCTATAAATGTATCCAAACAGTTGTTCCCTTGTCTAATAAAACATATTGAAGCGTCTTTGATGTTCCCATGGTTTCTACAAAATAATACCAGAAATTGAGGGTAACGCAGGTATGATGTCATTGATAGGCGACGCGCGGACATGGTCCGTGTCCTGGTTATAATTTCTCTAGATTTGAACAATCTTTTAAACATCTGGGATAATGTAAGTACACAAGCCAACAAAATATATAACATTGTTCTAGCGTTTTTTGGATATTTTAATCCAAAAATAAAATAAAATTTAAATGAGAAAAATCTCAGATGTTCAATGTATATATAACCAGCCTAAGTGCTTTATACATTAAAGTCAAAGCAAAGTTCAGTGCATCTGGTTGCTCATGTATGCAGGACATTTGAGATCGATTAAAGTGAGAGGCTGTTTACTCTTTGCTAGCTTCTTATAAGACAAGGTCAGGGCTCTCTGATTGGGTGAACATACTAGACACAACGTCTTTCGAAAAGAAAACACGTTGGTTCAGAAAGATCGCAAGACGGCATAACAAAACGCGTCCTTGTCTCTTCAAGGCTGTGATGGAGGCTTACTTATAGCAGTCATTGTTGAATCGGTTATAGCTGCCGAGGGCAGTGAGGGCTCCGAGCCCGATAGCGTAGGAGAAAAAGATTTGAGTACCAGCATCGATCCAGACCTGAGAAAGACAAAAAGAGTAATGACAGTCAGACAAACAGATCCACCTCTGAAATGATTATTAAGCTCAAAGTGGCTCCAGGTGCTCTGGAGAAAGACATAAAAGTCAAGTTTAAAAGTGCTTAGAAACAGTATTAAAGTATTGTGTATAGTTGAGGGAGAATCGTAAATAAACGAAGAAAGAGTGAAGCGTGTTGAATTACATTTACATTGATTTAGATAAAAGCAGATGATTTCATCCAAAGAGAGATATGAAGCTAAAGGAGATAACTACAAGACTCACCTGTGCCTCTCCTAGCTTAGACCAATTAGGTTTGACATAGTACATGATCCCATCATAAGCTCCGGGAAGAGTAACGCCCCTCACAAGGAGAATAATCAGGACCACATACGGGAACGTGGCAGTGAAATACACAATCTGTGAAAGACAAAACCAAGAAACGCACTCAAGTTAACTGATTTCATGACATATAACTCGCTGCTTAGCTTAGGTTTTAAAGGGTTAGTTCACCCAAAAATGACATTTCTGTCATTAATTACTCACCCTCATGTCGTTCCAAACCCGCAAGACCTTTGTTCATCTTCAAAACACAAAATAAGATGTTTTTGGTGAAATCTGAGAGCTCAACTGACATTATGACGCTTCAAAACTTCTTAAAGAGATCGTAAAACTAATCCATATGAATTGAGCGGTTTAGTCCAAATTTTCTGAAGAGACTCGATCACTTTTTATGATGAACAGGTTGAAAACTTGATTGAAATGAACAGATTTTCTCTTCAGAAAATTTGAACTAAACCGCATTGTATTAGATTTATGTCAAAGTGTCAATTGCGTAGCAGTCTATGGAGAAGAACACTCTCAGATCGCATCAAAAATATCTTCATTTGTGTTCTGAAGATGAAGGAAAGTCTTATAGGTCTGGAACAACATGAGGGTGAGTAATTTATGACAGAAATTTCATTTTAGGGTGAACTAACCCTTAAACTTATTTTCATCTGCTAAGGCTATTACTATAATATTGCTAATATTGGGGTATTTGAAGCATAAGCATTAAACTTTGCCATAAAAAAAAAAATCATAGAAGCCTATTTGATTAGTAGACTCATTTTGATATTAGATTAACAACTTAAAACGTTTATTTGTTATATATTTTTTCAAATCCTAAAATCTTTTATTTCCAAGTTGAAATAAAAAACATTACCTATAACTTGCTGCTTACGGTTCTAGCCTAATAGCTCCATTTGCTAAGGTTATTACTATTAACAATGTTTTAGCGGGGTATTAGGCATAAGTATTAAACTCTGCCACAAACCGATATCTCAAATCGTGTTTGTTGAACAGATATGCTATTATTTCTCGAAAAGGTCAGAATTACCAAAACACCCTATAGCAATGACCTTGCAACATCCTGGCAACCACCCACAACATGGTGTTGCATGAGAAAGCACCACTCATATTTTCTTCATAAAATGTAAAAATCACATTTTTGACAATCATATGTTATTTTCCGTGTTTAATAAGCGTCCTTGTTTGCTGAATGATTTTTGCAGTGCATTTAAGGGCATTTGCTAGACTGATTGTAGAAAGCCACATAAAATCCAGATAACATAATCTAGTACAAGCCAATATTATCTGTAGATTTATATCAGGGAATTTGTTGCATTGCATCTCTAAAATACTTTTTTATCTCTCGTGGGTCTCAGCAAGGACAGTGTTAGTCACATGCTGAGCATTCTGTCATGTGAAAAAGCAGAGAAGCATGTAGCGCACGTCTCACTGCCTTCTGTTATCAGATCATTGCTGATTTTCTTTAGCAAGGAGAGGTTTATTGATTCAGTGGCTGGGTCCAAACGGTGTGAACTTTGAACTTTGACGATACGAGACGGATTGTTATCAGGGAGCATTTAAATGAGATCTGCTCATTCCAAGTGTTGCTGGTTTATGGACTTGGCTCACAGTATGTTCTTACGAGGCTGGCAGCCTTCTGTAATTGCTCCACATAGACACATAAAAGTAGGACAGCCATTCTAGATCAAGCCCATCACATTAAAGCACGCTGCTCAGCCCTAGCTCTTCACAGACTTCAATTGTTCTTTCAAAACTCTCTTCTGAATTCCCTCAGGAAGGCGAGCTCAACTCATAAAATACATTGCTGCCCAGTTACAGCAAAAACACGGTCACTGTTTATGACGTGCTGTGGATAGCAAGAGCTTTTTGAATTATCCACGTCATTCTGACATCTTTGTCTGTCCTTGGTCCAGAGCAACATGTCATCTCTAGTAGTCCTGACAAGAACAATAATAAATCCTGACATATCAACGAAAAAACCCTCTAACACATAAAATACAGTAAAACAGTAGCACTGTGAAAAATTATAATTAAAAATAACTTTTTTTTATTTTAATTTATCTTAAAATGTGTGTGTATGTGTGTGTGTATATATATAAATATATATATATAAATAATATAATAAAATAATATCAAAATATATATAAGTATATATTTTAATACAACAAAATTAAATTATATATTGATTATTTATCATAAAAATAAATACAATTTATTATAGTAAGATTATAATTTTTACATAAATTACTACTTTTATTCAGCAAGGATGCATTCATTTGATCAAAAGTGTCAGTAAAAATATTTATATTGTTAGAAAAGATTTCTATTTCAAATAAATGCTGTTCTTTTTAACTTTCTATTCATCAAAGAAAAAAATGTGTCACGGTTTCCACAAAAATATATTTATATAAGAAATGGTTCATGAGCATCAAATCAGCCTATTTACAAAGGATCATGTGACACTGATGTCTGGAGTAATAGTTGGTGAAAATTCAGCTTTTGCCATTAAATTCCATTTGAAAATATATTAAAATAAATGATTAAAGGTATTTTAAATTGCAATTATTTTTCTCAATATTACAGCTTTTACTGTATTTTTGATCAAACTAATGCAGTCGTGATGCAGTCGTCCATTTTGGTAAATACAGAACTATACTATTCTATCTTAATAAAGAACTACATAGAATTAGCTGTCTGATGCAAAATCAAACACTCCTGCTATAACACTGTTTCCAGCTCTGACTTTAAGATTCAGTCCATGCTACTTTCAAGTGTGTATAAAAATGCAGAAATAGACCTGAACTAAAAATACTGTCAGTAAACAAACTCTGTTCTAATTCCCATGAGGGCTGTGAATCTGGGGTAATCTGCCGCTTAGTATTTGTGCCCCGTAATAATTAATCAGATTCTGAAATAGCCAATTAGCGCACTGTAACACTGGCTCATTGTGTGTGCGTGTGTGTGTGTGTGTGTGTGTGTGTGTGTGTGTGTCAGTCATCTGAATGAGCTTGACTCAACGCTTACTCACAGTGTCCTTTCCATCAATGAAATAGGAAAAACACAAGTTGGCAACTAAATATTTAACTAAATAAACAAGTTTAAATAACCTACTTTATTTGCCTTCTTTAACTGTTTACTAGAAACACTAAGCCCTGCTTTGAGTACACAGGAGTAACACAGCAGACTTTAGAACAAAACAAACCATGTTTGCAATACGAGGATGACCTTCTACACAGCAATACGCAGCAGAAATAAAATGAAGTAATTATATCACTAAGGGTTCATATGATCCCGCCTCCCAGAGAGAGAATATGGCTGTTGGCCATTTGTACGAGCACCTTATCACGTCCCACTGCAGACACCCGCTCGTGACCGACCAATCTCAGAGAGCCTCCCTGACAAGGCACTTTGTAATATTTCCCGCCACACCCCCATGGCAAATAATGTTGCTATGGCTACCTTTCTGCCTCACTTCAGCACTACTGTGATAGAGCAGCAGTGGGTGGAGCTATGCGAATCAAGGTTACACAAGAAAGTCACATTGCACTTGAGCTAAACAACCTGGGAAATGAAATAAGATGCAGTCTTTGACATCATATTTTTATGAATTTATGTGCAGCATAATAACAAGATTACACAAGAACATGTGAAATGACCTGCAGAGTGAATTCAAGTTAATTAAAGTTTCAGATTAGATAAAAATGGCTGTTTGAAATATAAAACACTGAAATAGTGAAGGTGATGTGAAAACGCTTACAGAAGATCCAAAATGATCTTTTGTGAAGAAAGCAATCCCATAACGGAAACAAGCACTGCAAAATGTGCAAAGACGTGCAAAGTTAAACAGCCTTTACAAAAAAAGATAAAACAACGAGTTTTTTTTTTGAGTTTTTCGCCCAACTGCGGTACTTCCGCCTACATCACGTGTGATCTTTCCAACGTGATTACGTAATGCGTGGTGCATCGCAGAGCAGTGCAAGATGAGCATCTCTTTCTCTAGTTTCTCTAGATAAGACCCTTATTTCTCGGCTGGGATCATGTAGAGCCCTTTGAAGCTGCACTGGAACTGACATTTGGACCTTCAACCCGTTGGTAACTGTTAAAGTCCACTATATGGAGAAAAATCCTGGAATGTTTTCCTCAAAAACCATAATTTCTTTTTTTGACTGAAGAAAGAAAGACAATAAACATCTTGGATGACATGGGGGTGAGTACATTTTCAGGAAATGTTCGTTCTGAAGTGAACCAATGCTTTAATGCATCCTTGCTGAATAAAAGTATGAATTTCTTTCAAAGTAAAACATTACTGACCCCAAACTTTTGAACAGTAGTGTGTATTTAAAAATACATCACCTCCTTTCAAAACAGTTAGCTACTTTTTGTTAGTAGCTTGTAATTTTTCCAAAGAGTAGGTAGCTTGACTGTAGTTTAAGTGGCTAGTAGCTTCGCCAACACTAGTTGACAATGATCTCTGACTGTTACGTAACCAAGCTTAAGACGTAGTGCAGGTATCTGATTTCCTGCTGCTGTCCATGTGACTGCTTTTACCTCTCTTCAACCCACACAAGATTCACACATGCAATGACAAGCACTAAAGAGAGAAAGATTGTGCTCACCTTTCCTGTTGACTTCACCCCCTTCCACACACAGAAGTAAACCATCACCCACACAGCCAACAGACACAGCGTCAGTTCCCAGTTCATGGCGCCTGGCTGGTCCAGCCCATCCGAGATGTTCAGAACCTTGTTCCTGAGATGGAGAAAGACGTTCATGAATGAAAGCACTGTATAGCGCTCACAAAGCTTTGCTTCATTGCCGTTTTTATTTTTAATTTATTTAATTCATAACTACCTAACTCACATGTAGCTTGAAAGTGATGACTTTCCAGAGTTGTATAGTCTACTGTCACTGATGACATGAAAACTAACCATGAACCGTTCTGAACGGTCAATCCATGTGCTCTGTAAACAGATGTCCTTCCAAATCTGAGATTTCACCTTGCATAGCCAATAATATGTAATTCATAAACCTCATACACAGATCCAGATTGTACAGGCAGCACTATGTGACCAAATGTGTTTAACCGGTTCTGACATGTGAGATTTAAAACAGTAAAACAACAAGTCCAAGTAAGAAATGCAAGTTAAATTTTAACAACAACAACACATACATCTTGTCAGGAGTGGTTCTTACATAAAAGGCATTTTGAATATTACAAAGAGAAATGAATAGCATAAAAAAACAACTCACTCCCAGAATTCAATAATAGGGGAACGCCCATTTGCAAGCTCTTCGCACGTCAGGTTGCCAAATGTGGAGTTGACAATGGTGCCGTTCAGGCATTCGCCGTGGCGGAAGATCTCGATGCAGTTCTCTGTGTTCCATGGGTTGTCGCAGGTGGACCAGGGCAGCGGGGAATTGAAGGACTTTATGAAGTAGTAGAAACCCCAGGCAAGTACCATGATGTAGTATGTGTTACAGAAGAACACAATCACCATGGAGGCATAGCCAAGTCCTAAAACAAACCAGTAAATCACAGCATGAAACAGCATTCAAAATGCATTTAACTTAAATCAATTAAAAATAAACCCTTCAGCTGAACTGTATCCCTTACATAACATGTACTGATGAACCATGCATTCAGGCAGTAAATAGAGTTAATTTTGATTACATGTTGTCTTTAAACTACAGAATGAGGCAAGAATATACTTAAAGGGTTAGTTCACCCAAAAATGAAAATTATGTCATTAATAACTCACCCTCATGTCGTTCCAAACCCGTAAGACCTCCGTTCATCTTCGGAACACAGTTTAAGATATTTTAGATTTAGCCCGAGAGCTTTCTGTCCCTCCATTGAAAATGTATGTACGGTAGACTTTCCATGTCCAGAAAGGTAATAAAAACATCATCAAAGTAGTCCATGTGACATCAGTGGGTTAGTTAGAATTTGTTGAAACATCGAAAATACATTTTGGTCCAAAAATAACAAAAACTACGACTTTATTCAGCATTGTCTTCTCTTCCGGGTCTGTTGTCAATCTGCGTTCATGACTCCGCTTCTTCTTCTTCTTCTTTCCTGTTTTACGGCGGTCGGCATCCAGCTTATTGGTGCATTACTGCCCTCTTCTGCTCCGGAGTGTGGTTTACGACTCCGCAGTGACGCTGCTGACGTAAGACGCTGCTGACGTGTTATCCGGTGCGCCCGAGCTTCGTTTACAGTCTGAAGGAGACGCACGCTGTATTCAAGCTATTCTACATTGTTTGTATTTTGGTATTGCTATATTTTTTAAAATGGTGCGTAAGTGTGCATGTCGCGGATGTCCTAATCGCCAAAAACAACCACGGCGACGTAAAAGTGCATAACCAATGCCGACAGATGAAAGGATTCAATGGAATCAATTCAATGGAAAGGATTCCGGAAGAGCATACAATGCTGAATAAAGTCGTAGTTTTTGTTATTTTTGGACCAAAATGTATTTTTGATGCTTCAAAAAATTCTAACTAACCCACTGATGTCACATGGACTACTTTGATGATGTTTTTATTACCTTTCTGGACATGGACAGTATAACGTACATACATTTTCAATGGAAAATATCTTAAACTGTGTTCCGAAGATGAACAGAGGTCTTACGGGTTTGGAACGAGTCATTAATGACATAATTTTCATTTTTGGGTGAACTAACCCTTTAAGAGCATCCATAATTGTAATAATATATTTGTACCCTTTTCGTGATAAAATATGTTTATAATTTTGAAATATATCAGAATACAAAGTCTAGATATTATGTGATATAGATATTTTGTACTGATGATATTTGGTGAAATTATTATTATTATACATTATAATAATATATTATATAATATTATAATAATTATTATATAATAATATACAGTATATTATATAATAAATATTATAGTATTATTAATATTATAATAATAATAATACTATATTATAGTTATTGTAATATTTTATATATAAATATAAAATATTGTATTATATATAACATGTATTAATAATTATTTAATTATTAATAAATACAAAATATTATTATATATAACATAGCATTTTTGTAATTTATTCTACTTTAATATAATATAATATAACAATATAATAGATATTATAATATTTTATATATAAATATAAAATATTGTATTATATATAACATTTATATAAAAACTATTATTTATGTATTATTAAATAAAGAATATTATTATATGTAGAAGCATTTTTTAATTTAATTCTACTGTAATATAATATAATATAAGATAATTATTATAGATATTATTATATTTTAAATACATATAAAATATTGTATTATATATAACATTTATGTATAAACTATTATTTATGTATTATTAAATACAAAATATTGTTATACATAAACACTTTTTTTTATTCTCCTAATAAATTAAATATAATATAATAATAATGTATTAGTAAATAATATAATATAATATAATATAATATAATATAATATAATATAATATAATATAATATAATATAATATAATATAATATAATATAATATAATATAATATAATATAATATAATAGGATTAAAATAAAATTAAATAAAGAATGCATGTGCAATGTTCTAAGGGACAACCTAAAATAGCATCATAACTAAAAAAATAAGGTAAAGCATAAAGATAGAGCAAACCTTTAAAAAGAGGGGCAATGTTCCACACATTGATGCTTCCAGCCTTCATAAACTGACCCAGCGCTATCTCCAGGAAGAATATCGGAATGCCTCCCAGAAATATGAACAACACATAGGGAATGAGGAACACTCCTGTGAACACACAGCAATAGAGATAGAGAGCGATGTTAATGGATGGAATGTCGGTGCCGATAGCCTAGTGGTTTGTGCGCCGGCATGTGGCGCAAATGCGTTCACGGTGAGTTCGATTCCCGTATCGAGGTCCTTTGCCAATCCTGCCCCCCTCTGTCTGCTCTCTATTGTCCTCTCTAAATAAAGGCACAAAAAGCCCATAAATATAACTTTAAAAAAAAAGACAACATGGAATGACATTCACAAGCAACCCATGTAAGTTACTGCATTTTGATGAAAGAAATGGAATAATTGTTAGATTAACATGCATTGATGAATCGTTCACAATAAGACAAGAAATATGTAGTAAAGGCTCGATTTGAAGGTCAAACACTTGATGTGAAATTCAAAGAATTGCATTTTCCATTCATTCTAGTCATAAGATGTCATAATGTACCAATAAAATAATACCTAGAAACATAAACCGAGGTCTCATGATGTATATAATGCCAATTAACCCCAAAAAACAACGCAGTATTGCATTTTACACATCTTCAAAGTATTACAACACAGGTGACCATTTTAAATGAGGGAATTATCTGCTATTTGTGCACAACACCGACACGTTGGCACGTCATCTAGGATTTGACTGCTGCTGGTCGCATTAGCATTCATCATGCGGTCTGTGCGGCAGCACACTGATGCGTCGGCAGCAATAAACCTTCGCTCGACTGATCTGAGATTGACAGCCACAGTAGCGGCTTAGAGAGGGGGGTCGGTCGCCGGTGTGATGCAGATTATCCACTGAAAACCGTGCTGGCATGCTCAATGAAAGTCTTGATGATGTCACCTGCCACTCATCGCCGAGGTGACTGCGGGGGAGGATGGGTGCATGTGACAGACAGAGTGAAAAAAACGGATGCGATGGAAAAAAAAGGCAGAGTGGGACGCCGTTATACAAAACGACACGCTTACGTAATGCTAGCTCTGCAGGCTAGTGGATACACGGCCAATTTATAAAGAATGCAAGGCAGTTATCCTAAAACAATAAAATAACAACAACTCCTGCTGCTAATTTTAAACACTGATATGAATGAAGTGGCTCCTTTGGGACCACTGCCCAGTTTCCATTCAGAAAACAACAGCTTCTGTTGGACTCGTGACTCAGAAAGAAGCCTTTGATGAACTGCCTACAGAAGGAAGCACCGAACACAATGTGCTGCACAGATCTCCAGACTGCAGCCGCTACGTGAGTGTATTCCTCTGTGAAAAAAGGGAAAATATGCATATGTGGGCTAGTGTCGGGTTGATTTGCAAACAAAAGAGAACACCATGGCAATGCCCCGTGAGCGGATGATGCATGAGAATGTGACTGCGGGTCAATGCGTGAACACGTACACAGCTAGAGCGGAATATAACAAGTGTGACTCACACACACACACAGTCTTGCGAGTGCTGCAGTAGCTGACGTTGTGCGCATAGATCACTTGACTCTGTCTCAGCGTGTGCTTATTATTATGCTCTCAGAAAAGTGAGGAATCTTTTCAGCTCTTTCTCTTCTAATGCATAAAAGACCAGGTGTTCCATTGCTAATTTTGTCTACTGATACAATTCAAGATGAATTAGGTGGCTTATAATCATAATCCGACATAGGGATTGATTGACATCTTCCCAAAATGTAATACTAATTGAAAATCACACATTGCCATTGTGACGTATTTTGATCAGCGAACATAAGCAGAAGCTCAATCGAACCTGCTTGACGCATGAGAATGAACCTCACGAGAATGAACCCCATTGGTTCTCGCATGTCAAGCAAACACGTTTGAGCTTCTGTTTACCATAACTGATGTGAGAGTTAATGAATGTTTATATGTAAATAAAAGCCTAAATACAATCTGTTCCCATATAAAGCGATCATATCTCTTCAGAAAATGTGGACTAAACCGCTCAATTCATATTGATTCGTTTTACGATCTCTTTATGAACTTTTTGAAGCCTCAAAGTGCTAGTTGCGCAGCTGTCCATGGAAGGACAGAAATTGCTCAATTTCATTAAAAATATCTTTGTGTTCTGAAGATAAATTAAAGTTTTACGGGTTTGGAATGACATGAGGGTGAGTAAATGATGACAGTATTTACATTTTTGGGTGAACTAACGCTAATAAAAAGTGGCAGCGTGATTTATGATGTACTGATCATGATGCTAACATTAGCAGAGCTCTTGTGAAAACATCTAACATGCTGTCAAGCTAATATCTTGCTTTAAATGGAATTCTTGATTCTGAAACAACATTCAGTTTTCAAATATGTCTAAATAATGACTGCTGACCACAGAAATTCTGTATTAACAAAGACTTTATATAGAGAGAGACAATCGGCAACTGGTAAAGTCAGCAGCCGTTAGAAGCTCCGGTTCCTATAGAGACGCACACGCTTGATCCAGCCTGAAAAATGCTGTTTTTTGTCATGATTCGAAGGTTTAGAAACAAAATTTATGAGACAGTTGTTGTCAGATTTCATTGGTGATTTCAAAAATGAAATTTTATCGAAAGCTTGGCGAACAGTTTTGGAGAATTTGATGTTTCCCCATTCAAAGAGATAGGAGCTGCACTTGAATGCACGAGAGGCGTTTCAAAGATGGCCACTGAGTTAAATGGCTTGTCTTAAAGGGACTTTGTTATTAAGTGACTGCCTACTTATGTTTCATCTGTCTCTCTGCAGCGTCTATACATTTGCTAATAAAATACAATCAATACTTTATGTCCATTTATTTGCTGAGTAGCCACATAATAATTCTGGGTCATGTTCTTTTAGCTGCTCGTTATCACAAAATAAACCCTGTCAGAGTATTTTGTGACTGAACACTGACTGTACATTATCCCTTACTTAACTTCCACCAGCTCACGACAGTCACATCAGGTGTGGCGAAAATATGTTAAGCTGTCTATTCTGGATGGGCTAAAAATGCATTGAGAGCTAACGATCTCAACAGTGCTGAATCCTGTTTGCCAGTTAGCGAAATTGCAGTGTAAAGCCCAGGTGAGCAGTTTACATCATCCTGTAAAGCACACCCGAGAAGTGTTTTCACTCCCTTCTAAAGAGCAGGCCTTACAAAACAGGCAGAACTGATTTGATTCTTGGGTAATAAGGGGAAGCTATAAATATAGATTCCCACACCTCCCCCTAACAGAACAGATGGATATGGACAATCTGTCAACACATATGGCTCAGTCCAGTCAGAAGCCAATGATAATGTTTTCATGTATTACCAGGTGAAAATGAACTTGTCTCCAGCATCAGTATGTACTGTCGGCTAGCTAGAGCCACATGCATTCAATAGAAGCAAAACACTATTCTAGTAATGTAATATTAGTTGCCAGTAGAAAATCTATATATACTGTATCATGCTTTCCTGTTGTCCGAGTTAGTGTCAATTCTGTTACCGTCAAACTCTTTTACCAAGGTAGAGTAACAGTGTTTACAGTCATGTATGTGTGTGTGAGGCAGAGGGAGAGAGAGTGTGTGTGTGTGTGTGTTTCTCTGTGTATGACTGTCAATTCTGTTATACACATGTTAAAAAAATTAATTTTGTTAATAAATGTTCTATGTTTAATATAAGCGAGTTTATATTTGTTTAGTTTTTGGTTCCAGTGTTTGCTGATTTTCAGATTTCTATTTAAACGTTGTGTAAGTTATTTGTTGTTTTATATTAGACCTATAGCATGGGGGTATGCCGTATTCTTTTTGTTAATAAATGTTCTACTTAATATAAGTAGTAAGTTTGTCATTGAACTGTTTTGTTGTTGTGTTTGTGTTGTTTATTAAGTATAATAATGAACACACCATTCAACTGCCGCCCCCATAAACGTGCTACTAGTCAAATAATGGGTTAAATGAATGACTACTAGTCGACTAGAAAAATCGTTGGCTGTGGGCAGCCCTATCATTTTCTCACAATGCATGCCAATGGATGAGGAAATTCTTTCACCTTGATGATACCACAAAAACAACAGTGATTTCACAATCACAACTGCTCATACTTGTTTTATAAGGTGATGAATAATAATAATAAAACTGTGCGAACTCTGTGTGGGACTTATTTGCTATCACAAAAGTTTCAAAGCCTTGCCGGATAAACATTTCATTAATTTTATTCTGACGTGCGCTTTTTCTGAGCGCGTACACCCGAAGCCCGCGTGCGTGCACACACACACTAAAAGCCTGTCAAACAGCACTTGATTAGTGGACTTTATCTTTCGCGTGAATGCACTAATACTGTCAAATACACACAAGGTGTACATAAACACAGTTGGTTATGTCTAAAGTGAAAGTAATCAGTTGAGAGAAAATCGGATGCGTGTCTGTATTTTAGATGTGTGCAGGTCTTAAAGTAACAACCACCTAATAGTAAACATGCTGCCCTTGTCCTTAAAGGGATAGTTCACCCAATATATTGTTCCAACTGTATTCATTTCTTTCTTCTGCTGAACACAAAATAAGAAATTTTGAAGAATGTGGGTTGCTGGTCACCAACTTTTTGGTTACCCACATTCTTCAAAATTTCTTATTTTGTGTTCAGCAGAAGAAAGAAATGAATATAGGTTTAAAGCAAGTAAATGATGAGAGCATTTTCATTTTTGGGTGAACTGTTCCTTTAATGTTAACACATTTATTATTGTTATCTTCCTACAGGTCCATTTAAACTGTTAATTTTATGACATAATTTAATTTTGTCCATTTTGAACATTTACATTCATTTTTTTATATAAGAAGATACTGTTTATCTTAAGTTATTTTAACTGAGGGGCCCCATTAAAGCTTAGGCCGGCCCTGGCTACTAGACTATTAAAACTGCTAAGCAACAACTACATTTTCAGCATACTGAAATAACATGAAGATGAATTTACAGAGAATATGATACACAATGTCTGAACCCTAAAGCACCCATGGTTAGGCCCCAGTCAGAAAAAGGGGATTAAAAGATTAACAGACGCTCTTCTTAATCGCCCGTCCACGTGGAGCGAGGAACTGATGTCAGTCAGGCAAGACGCCAACATGTCCTGCTGTGCTGGCATCTCTGGCCTTCTTATGCCTAACCATTGAGAAACAGACACATTGAAACAGTGCGCATTTTAAAATGTCATTTGCAATACAGGAATTTGAAACTAATCCACTTTGTAGGCTTACTAATGTTGGAAATTAAATTTTGGCTAATGTTTATGCGCCTTATGAGTAGGGGTGTCGCAATTTATCGGTATTGATGATAACTGTGATATAAAAAAAATTTAATATTGTTATTGTGTTAATTAGGGGTGTGGCGATGATCATGATATTTAAAAATGAACAGTACGCAAATAATTATATGACATAAATAATCCAATTTGAGAGTTTAGCGCTCTAAAAATGCTCACGTGTAATTTATGTTTCATTCATACTTGTAGCCAGAGGGCGCCCTTGTGCAGAAAGTCCACAGGTGAGACTCACAGGAGTAATAAAAATTATGACCTACCAGAAAATCCCTTATATGGGCAAAGGCATCCAGCTGAATAACATGACCTCATTATATATAAGAATCTATATTTTTAATAAATATATATATATATATATATATATATATATATATATATATATATATATATATATATATATATATATATATATAAACTGGAAGGGAGGTCAAATTTAATGCAATGCATATACAAACAATACGGTGTCATGTTTCTTAAAACGTGACATTTCCTTCCTTTAATTCCATGAAGATAAAACAATCTGCTTTGTTTGTGAGCTGAAGCACAACAACAATGCCAGATTGTAATTAAAGAGTGTCACAGCACTAATACTTCAGATCAGGGAGAGTTTAGCACGGCTGTGATACCGTATTGCAGACCCAGCAGCCAAGGACAGGTAGAGGGCTTTACTGCAGAGATCATAAATCTACTGACTATGTGGCCACCATTCTGTTCAGCTTGGCCTCTCTTAACTCAGATGCATTACTACATAATGCTGCAAAACAGCCAGTAACCTGGCAACAGAAAGACTGGACGTTACTGCATCTCACAGGTAAATACTGTATACGAGTTAGCGACGCCACAGTGTCAGTCTGAGCAGCTCAATGGAAGATTTGTGCCCTCAGATAACACAGGCAAAAGAGTGAGCAACTCGCTGAACTGACTGCAGAGCTGTTTAAAGAAACAGATAAGGCAGCACTAATGTGATCTCTGACCTCTACCATAAAATCTTACAGTACAGCATGTGGCTGTGTGTTATCAGGTAACATGCTCTTAAATTAATGCATGGTAACAAACTGCAAACATGCAGAAGTTTAATACTTAAGGTTAGAAATGACACAACAGGAGGTCTCTTAACTTTAAGTGGTTCACATCAAGAACTTTAGACTGTTTTAATAGAATCTGAGTTCTCTACTGGGAATTAGGAGAATTAGCAAACCTTCACTACAGGTGCGGAGAAACCTCTTGTGAGGTCTATGGGAAATCAATTAGCTCACGAGTGATTTGGCTAGAAACGGATTAGCAACACTGTATCAAAACTGCAAAGTCTCCAGATACAAACACCTCAAGTTATAGAGGGACACGGAGAAACACTGTCTTTGAGGCTTTAGCAATTACTGCCATATATTAGATGAGGTGTTCACCCAACAATGAAAATGTACTATTTATCAATCCTCATGTCGTTCCCAACCTGTATGACTTTGTTTCTTTCATCAGTGTTGGTATAAACTAAAACTATAAAAAATCATTTTCCTTAATAGAAATAAATCTGAAATAAAATTAAATGTAAATATTAGATGAGGAAAAAAAAAAAAAAAAACGTAAACTTAAACAATTTTTAGAAATTTGAAATGTAGCACTATCTTGCATGGAGCACAAAAGAGTTTAAGTAGAAGGTCAAAGATGATTTCTTCCATACAAAAAAAAAAAAAAATGAAATGAAAGTAGATCTAAATGAAAGAATGAAATGCATAAAATCATCACAAAAGTAGTACATAAAACTCATGCGCTCTATCTCAGGTCTTCCGAAGTCTTTTTTTGTTTGTTTGTTTGTTTTGTTTTTTGTGAACAGACTGAAACACAAGTCATTATTAATGAAAATATGGCCTTAAAAGTCTTGCCGTGTTGTGGCCACCATTTACTTTCATTGGACCAAAATGAGCAACTTGGACATTCTGCTATTAATATCTCCTTCTAGTGATACAGGTTTTCTTAAACAGGTTTTCTCAGTTTTCTGCCACCTCTTTTCCTGCCGGTGTGACTAAATTTTGTTAGAGTTTGCATTGGTGCCAGCACCACGGTACCCAACTGAAAAGAGCTGCCGTTTCTGTTACATACGAGAAACATTCAATGTCAAACGAAACAAAAGCAGAACAAACCACACTACTCGTTTGAGCTCAGAACAGGGGCCGATCTCGAGCACATGATACCATTACACAGCACTGAGAGATCCAGTGAAAAAGCGTTTGAATTCGCGGCATAATTAATAACATCGCAGCAAGATCTAGTGGGAAGCATTCAAATTCTGTGCTGAATTATAATGTTATAAAAGGCTTTTCAGTCCACATATCACCAACATTCACCATGGATTTAATGTAGCAAAGCTAACTGTAACCATGGTATTGTAGCAGAGACAGCTGAATGTTTTTTTTTTACATTATTCATCTCAGGGTCGTACAACCGTACAAGAAATTCGAGCACTTTTCAAAATGCTTCACATTTTTTACAGCACTTCAAATCTCTAAATATTATGCAATTTTAATGTTATTTTAGATGTGTTGATTTGTAAATCTAAAAGTTTAAAGATGTAGGAACTAACATCATAAACTAACACTTTGTGGCAAACACTTTTATTTAAGAAAAAAAAAAGACATGAAATTAACACTATAACCAGTAGATGGCGGACTTATTAACCATTTCCACTCCCTAATATATGGTAAAAAAAAGTACGCAGTCTCACGAAAAACTAAAAACTTTTCTTCAAATTGCGACTGAATTAAACAAAGCAAGTTTCCCTTTAAAAATTAGGTTTTTGCATGTTACTGTTGTTAATAAAAGTTGATTTTATCTGCATCTTCACTCCCTAATATATAGAAAAGAGTTGACTGAATTATTATTATTGTGACAAATTGTGACAGAATTACACAGAAAGCAAGTAAAGAGTGCTCCTTTTATAATCACTGAAGCTGTCGGTCAGTGAAGTATGATACTATAGAAAACAATGGTACATTTAATAAGAGTAGAATATTTAATTTTTCCCTATAAAAATTAGGTATTTGCATGTTACTCTTGTTAATAAAAGTTGATTTTATCTACATCTCAATTTAAACTCAGCGCTTTGCCATCAAAC
The DNA here is from genome assembly GCF_024489055.1 of Chanodichthys erythropterus. Lineage (NCBI taxonomy): Eukaryota > Metazoa > Chordata > Actinopteri > Cypriniformes > Xenocyprididae > Chanodichthys > Chanodichthys erythropterus. The sequence goes on from NC_090229.1 coordinate 8,112,504, forward strand.
TTCCAATAAACAAACATGTAATATTATCAGTAACTGTACTTATCAATGCAAAACAACAGTAATTTTATTATTAAGTTAACTTTATGATTAAAAATCAGGTGCTTACCCCACTGTCTGTAGAATTTAGTGACACCTGTTCTCAAATATTATTCTGGAGCCCTGCACGAGGGTATTTAAATAATAATTTTTGTTTTTGGGTGAGCTATTCCTCTTAAGAAAAAACAACACCCCTTTATACTTGAATAAAAGATTCCATGGGTTTGAATTTGACCTGTGGCTAAATTTGTCTCCTGAGAGTGAGAAAAGTAAATATCACAAGTATCTCACAGCCTCAACCTCTGAACACTGAGTAAAAGTCAAGAATGTGAGACATGATCCGTATTTACTCTCCTCTTGCCAGCAAGACCTTTTTGGTCTTTGAGAGGCTTGATTTGATTTGGCAAAACAATTCAGGAGCCTGTCAAGTTTACACACAAAGACGACACATTGTGTTTGGCAACCTGTACCAGGGCACTGTAATTCTGTTACCTTAGAGCTCCTTGTTGGGGGTAAAGAAAGTATTTGAGCAAGAAGAGTCAGCCAATTCTCACGAGACACTTATGCATCTCATATTTCTCAAGCTGGCACATCTTATTTGAATCACTTATTGTTTTCGGAAGAATTGATGGTCTTTCGTGAAATGTTCCCAGCAGTCGGTTTCCATCACCTTTCCCCTCTACCACAGGTGGTTGAGATTTCAGATCCAAAACACACTGACATCTTCTCTATCTAAATAACCAGAAGATAATGAAATCAAGTTAACGTCAAGACCGAACAGAATTGCAACCCAAGTGCTAACACAACATTGACCAAGTCTTGACATTTAGCTCACTACAGGGATTCAGGGCAGTGCCAAAGATCAGCGTTACAGTTCACATATTCAGCGTAACGTTATACATCTTGACGAGATGTTTTAAGTGAGTAATTCCATTATTGGGATTTTCCCAAGGATAGTGGGAGACTTTCCAGAATAGCATTATATTCATTCTGTTTGACATTTCTCATCATTCTATCTAATATGTACGTTAACTGTACTGTAATCAGTGTTCGCCAATGAGGCTAATGATGTGCAAATGACCCACGACTTGATCTTTAATAAAAGTTATTATATTATGCTCTTTTACAGAGTCTTGATTTTTATTTTTGACCTCTCTTCCCAGTCTGTTAGTAATTCTATGATTGGATGACTGGACCAGTGTGTTGTGATTGGTCAACCGCTTTGATCGTTTTGGAAAAGTCACATCTTTAACATAACTGTGAGTTTCAGCACACTACTAACTCAACTCAACTCAACCAGGCCTCACCCATTTTGCTGCGTATGCCTTGGGCAGTGGAATACTGTGACATGTTTGTTCCCGGAAAAAAATTCAAGACGAATTTAGGGCGTTCAGAATGAGTGCTTACTAATTTAGAGAATAACTGCCATTGGAGTGACTTTGTGCTTTGTAACTTTGCAGACATTTTTCATGCTCAAACAGGAACATTACACACTAAAGAAATTTGATCATGTAAAAAAAAGCATAAGTCCTCTTTAATATTTTTTGCTTTTTTAATCATACTGGATATTGTAAGAAAAAAAAGTGTTACAGTTCACATATTCAGCGTAACGTTATACATCTTGATGAGATGTTTTAAATGAATAATTCCATTATTGGAATTTTCCCAAGGATAGTGGGAGACTTTCCAGAATAGCATTTTATTCATTCTGTTTGACATTTCTCATCATTCTATCTAATATGTACGTTAACTGTACTGTAATCAGTGTTCGCCAATGAGGCTAATGATGTGCAAATGACCCACGACTTGATCTTTAATAAAAGTTATTATATTATGCTCTTTTACAGAGTCTTGATTTTTATTTTTGACCTCTCTTTCCCAGTCTGTCAGTAACTCTCTGACTGGACGACTGAACCAGTGTGTTGTGATTGGTCAACCGCTTTGATCATTTTGGAAAAGTCACATCTTTAACATAACTGTGAGTTTCAGCACACTACTAACTCAACTCAACTCAACCAGGCCTCACCCATTTTGCTGCGTATGCCTTGGGCAGTGGAATACTGTGACATGTTTTGCGTTAGACAATATTAGACATGAATTTAGGCGTTTCAGGGCGTTCAGAATGAGTGCTTACTGATTTAGAAAATAACTGCCATTGGAGTGACTTTGTGCTTTGTAACTTTGCAGACATTTTTCATGCTCAAACAGGAACATTACACACTAAAGAAAGTTGATCATGTAAAAAAAGCATAAGTCCTCTTTAATATTTTTTGCTTTTTTAATCATACTGGATATTGTAAGAAAAAAATATCAAGCATTTTCAAGGATGATTCAATCACATTTCAAACCTGGAAATCATAAAGATTATTTTTTAAGTATTTTTTTTTACAAACTTTCAAAACTCTTTACTAACCCTGTGTAATGCATCTATTATAAAGTTGGCTGTATAATTATCTATTATTATCTGACGTTTTTTATAACATTCGTTTTCATTCTCCTAGACTAGATCGTATGGAAGCTTGTTACCGCCACTCAATAAAAAGTAAAAAAGGGAATTGCAAATTTATATTTCACAATTCTGACTTTTCCTTGGAATTGCGAGGTACAAATTTGTAATTCTGAGAAAAAAGTCACTCTTTTTTTCCTCAGAATTGGACTTTATAGCTTGCAATTGCTAATTTACACCTCACAATTCTGAAAAAAGAAGTCAGAATTGCGTGATATGAACTCGCAATTATCTTTTAATTTTTAAAAAAAATCTGTGGCAGAAATAAGCTCCCATAACATCCCCATATATCAAGACAAAAAAAGTATGGCCATTCATTCAGCAAACGCTGGACTGCATCCAGAGCGCTGGGGACACGGGGAGACAGCTTCGTCATTCAGGCAAAAACAATGAATCTCTTTCTAATGGGGTCTTAAAGTGTTACGCAGACTTGGGCTTCACATTCTATAGCCATCAGAAGATGACTCATAGAGCAAAAAAGAGAGAATCAATGGCGAAACAGTGACGATGAAGAGGCGCACCATGACTACTAATGCTACTCGAATCCGTCATTAGACAACCGCTGTGTCCCAAAGCCTAATGAGCTGACTACATAGACAGCATTTTGGGCATCGTAGTCACCTTTGTTAGTAAAGACATGTTGTTAGCCAAATTAAAATAATTGCACTAAAACCAAATGAAATTATTTATGCATTAAAAAAAAAAATATATATATATATATATATATATTTGATAAATTTTTAAGACACAGCTGAGATTTATCAGTTAAAACCTTGAATTTGATCTTGAGCTATTTTTGTCAAAGCATGTGTGACCTCTAATGGTTGCATACTAGAAATGTGTGACCTCTACTTGTGATTTCATGCATTGCATTCAGTGTCATATATTCTATATAGAGCATTTTCACCTTCAGTATCCATTTATAGCTGCATTTGATGCTCTGAAATACAACAGGAGTGTGCACAGGGTGTGTGCTCAGTGTGAAGCAATAAATGAGTGCTGATTTAAGATACTAGTCGAAAGGGGGAAGAAAAAGCCAAAGAACTGGATCATCTTACAAACATGTGATCCAGCACGTACAATGCGCACTCCTAATGTCTATAGGAAAGTCATGGGAAACTGGTGTAATGACACATTTGACAAATACACCAGCTATATAATTATTATGAACAAACTTATACAGTGTTTAACTGGTCATTAACGCAAATTCAAATAGTTAGAAATGTCATTAAACTTTAATTCATACTCTACAGTCACACAGTGGCCTGCCAAGTATTTTGAATCGTACATCAAAACGAATACATTTTAACAGTACATCTATTGCTTTATCATTAAAAACCAACTTTAAAACCAAAACTTTGTTGGAAAAGTGTGTTTGTGCTACATTTTCTTTTAAATAAATGCCATTTGATTTGATATTTTATTTTATCTAATACATTCAGATTATTAACAGAGACAGACCAATATTCATGTCTTCGCTTAATCGCTTATTGATTCTTTTATACATGGTGGCAACATCGATGGCACCAAAATAGCACTCAACATTACATCACTGGACCTTAAGCAGGAAACAACAGTGTGCTCAGGTGATAACCTACCATTTTAAGGTATTGTTTGCATATGCAATTTGAAAATGAAAACTTATATACTTATATAAAACAAAAAAAATACTGTTGTTGTGTAATGATTAAGTTGGTGTGCATTAATATTTCATGCATTTATGATCTGCATCCATACGACATATAAAGCAATATATCATTTTATATTTTTGAATGCCTATTTCACCCGTAAATAAGAGGATATGCATGGCAAAGGCAATGAATGAATGAATGAATGAATGAGTCAGGTCAGACACAGGAGGTGTCTTCCACCGTGCAAGTGACGTCACGGAAGGGGGTGGGGGGGGGGGGCTGTCATCTAAAGGGATCTGAATGTGCTGCAGTCAGAGAGCGTCTTACCTCCACCATTTTTGTAGCACAGGTACGGGAAGCGCCAGACGTTCCCCAGACCCACGGCGAACCCCACACAGGACATGATGAAGTCCATCTGTCTGGTCCACGTCTCTCGCTCAGGGTAGCCCTGCCTCTTCTCCACCGCAGATATGGCTCCAGTGGCCGCTGATATGGGTCCCCCGTTGAGGGTCCCATTGACGCCTTGATGCGCGTTTCCATTGGGAATGAGATGGCCCTTCTTCTCCTCCACCAGGACCGTATTCAGGGCGCAGCAGTCTGCGTCTAGAGATGATTTCTCCATCTCTCGTGTAAACAAAGCAAATCAACCTCCTCACAAGGGCTTAAATCAGCAGTCAAAAATAAATATTTGATCTCTTATTGTTTTTGGACAGTTTCAGTTTCTTTTCACAGCAAGATGTCCCTTTTGTTCCTCTTCAGGTGCACAGGATCTGGTCCTTTATCCTTTTATTTAATAAAATCAGCAGTGTTGTTCTTAACGAATGTATTTTTCCGTTGGCAGTTTGATTATCACGGCGAAATTGGCAACGGTTTTGTTGGTTTGTTTTATCAAAAAGCGCGTCTGTAAAATAAATAATAGACCTCAAAAGAAAAAAGACACCGATTTGAAACAGCACCTTCAAAAACAATCCACGAAACACTTAAAGGTGAGTCTGAAGAATCGCATGGGCACGTGAATCTCTCAGAGAGAAGACGACTGAGGAGACGGCAAAACCAAAGCGGCCCTTTACGCGCGCTGATCAGATGAATGTAATGGAATTACATTCACAAATTGATCGTCTAAATCTCTTCAGACCATCGTTCTCATCGGTATTAAACACCCAGAATGTATAAATGAGACGCGAATCGGTGTCTACAGGAGGTGCGGCTGCTGCGGTCCCTCTGTGCGTGCGTGTGGACGGACTGTCTGATGTGTCCGCGCGAAGCCGCTCGGTGTTTTAACGGGCTCGGTAACGTCATTTGAAGCTCAACCCTCCCCCTCTGCCCCGCTTATGGAAAACAGGGAATGGAAAGCTCACGTACGCCGCACACTACATACTGTATACTGCGTACTACGCAGCAAGTGCGATTCTAGCTCACTGGTGCGCTGCGCGAGGTCAGATATGAAAGATTTCATCGCAGTTTGATCGACTTATGGAAGCACAATGCATTTTTAAAAATGGTAAGCAGCATAAATTAAGGGCAGCGAATTTGTGATGTATAAAATGTACTTCTTGTGTGTGTGTGTGTGTGTGTGTGTGTGTGTATATATATATATATATATATATATATATATATATATATATATATATTCTTTCTTTTGATTTTGAAGTAAAAATAAAACATTTAAATGAGAACCACAAAAAATAAGCAAATAAAAAGTGAATTATCAAATGAATTGGATAACAGATAAAAAAAATAAAATTAAAAAATGTAAAAAAAAGTTAAATAAGTGTAAAGATTTTGGGGCGCAAAAGACCATGACCCATAGTCATCAAAAATCAGTAAAAATTAATCATAAATTAATTCTTTTACCATTACTTTTCATACAAACTATGCTTATCCATCAACATTAAATAAAAAGAAATGCTAATATGAATAATATAAATATAATTTTAATTGTAAAATACATAGGTGTATATTTTACATTTAACATATCTTCTTTGATTGTCATTTGAGACTAGAAAGACAGCTACCAGCGTAAGTGGGAAGGGACTTTGAGCACATGTGGGCATGAATGCCAGCAGATGTAGTATGATATGACATTCCAAACATACCCACAGGCTGTGTAGTGTCATGAGGACTATTAGTCATCAAATACACCCAAACGCTTTATTTTATTATATATTATATATGTATATACACTGTATATTTAATTATACATATACATCTTTTTTACCAGTTATGGTTACTTCAAGAAAACTAAGGTATGTTGGTATTCACTATTAGTAATTAGAAGTTTCCTACGCTGTTTGAATGTGATCCATGTTAATTTAGAATGGATTAAAGGTAGGGTAGGCAATTTCGGAGAGGCTAGCAATAGCAAGATAGCTTTGAAAACTTCCCACCCTCCCTTCAGAGCGTCTCCAAAGCCACGCCTCCTCCAAAACACTAGTGTAGAGTCTGCAAAGCACCACAAGATACGGCATTAAATTACCTCATATCTCAAAGAAAGCACATAACATTACAATAATAATGAACATAAACAACTTACAGAGCTCTTACTTGTACCATCTGACTGCTGCAAATTAATTTCGGCATTGATAGTGTTGACATAGAAACGCATAAATCTGAGTCTGAGGACATGAACAGCTTTGAGTAGAACATAATTACGGTTACGACATGGCATAAATGCAGCATAAACTTGTAGTTTTGGTTCAAGTGGAACTATAAAAGGCGGCTGCTGTTTGTTTGTGGCACTCTGAGACTGTCTGTCTACAACTCTGCATAGCCTTATGGAACGTGCTGAAGACACGTTATGTCTAGGTGTGCGGAGGTATGGAAATACGTATGATGACAGGCAGGTAGGACATTGTTTACGAATGCAATGATTGGACGAACATTTTTTGCTCCTGAGACTTCCACAGAAGATATATGTACATGATTTAATATCTAGACCACTTCTATTATTGATTGATATCAGGATGTGAAGAGAGTTTCAACCAGTATAACAAAAACTGCCTACCCTAGCTTTAACATTAGTAACAATAACTATAGTGAATTACTATGGTATTTTGGTGGTATTTAGTGCAGTAGTGAAGTGTGTCTCTGCTGTTTTTCCTGAAAGGTGGGAACAGTTTGTCCTTGTGGTACTATAAAATTAAACTGAGGTCAGATTCGTCTAATGACAACCCTAAAATGTTCAAAACACTTTTTTTTTTGGACAGATAAGATTCTTGAAACCCAAATTCTAAGAAAACCACACATGTATATATGAAAACTACTTACAGTTTGAGTGAGTCATACTGTAAACATCTCTGGATCATATTCACCCAAAAACTGTTGCACATTACAGAGGTGTATTCTGCGAAATGTGTGTGGTTGTTTCACTGCGATGGTTCAAAGAAAACTTCACATCTTATCTCTATGATGAGTGAATTGCAGTCAGTGGATCAGTACCCTTTTTTCTTCCTCATAAATAGGCCAACATTGTTGCACAGTCATAGATTGGCTCCAGGGCTTATGGGTGATAGAGAAATATTTTTCATGCATGTAGTATGTTTATGTTGAAGACTTAACCGTGCATTAATCAACTTGACACATATTATTGAACTGCATTCATGATATCCTAAGGTTAATAACTCAACTCATACAATTCCAGGAAATTATTATGATACCCATAATTTATAGAGTTATATAGGTGTTGCCTTGGAGTTACACAATATAACAGCATTGCAGCTGGAAAATGGAAAGCAAACAGAATCAAAGCAGCTATGTTTCTTCCGCTTTGCGACATGTCACCATCATGGTAAGTAAAAATGCTTGGTTTTCACAACTCTGAACAAACACTATTGTAACTGTGAGCCTGAAATTCAAAGAAATGGAGAAGTAAAATAAAGAAGCCCTGGCCATAAGTAGGCTATAATTTACAGTTTTCATGTTGACTCACACGTCAGGTGAAACACAAGCCCCACATACGTTAAAATTAGACAGCTTTGCTCTCCGTAAACTTTAAAATAGCTTCTTCCTGCCATCTTTCTTCTTCCTTACCTAGGCTGCTCATTATTTGTCCATAATATTTAGAGGCAGAAGTAAGCTATTTTCGGTGAATGAGCAAGACTTCTGATTCATTAGGTGCTATACTGTAGGTAAATAACCAGAAGAAAAAAATAACCAGAAGAATAACAAGAATATGTATTGTCACTAAGGAAGGGGAAATTAAGCTTCATAACGTACTGAGGCTTTCCCCTGACTGTTCCAGGAAAAGCTTCAGCTTCGAGAGTGTCAAAAACAGCGACATCTGGTGGTTAGTAATAAATAAAGCAGCCAAAAGCCTGTGGAAGAAGCTCCGACAGATGAAGCAGCCACAACACACTCCATAGTTTCAATGTTGTGTGGAAAAATAAAAGTCTAACACGTGGGTGTGTTGAATTTCTCGCTCTGATAAATTAATTTACCCAGTAAAGTGTGGCAATAAATGCCAGCATGAGTAGGCCTATCAGTATAAAGTAATAATATCTGAAATAATATGTAATCTTCACATTACTTGCATAACTGGGTATTTTAAAATGTAAGTGAATAGGTTTTACTCGTAAAATAAGATCTGAGGTTCAAACATAGTAAGTGAGGCTTCGTTTGTCGCATGTTCACGTGACTCTGTGAAACGAATACACGCCCAGATACGGGGCTTCACTTGAGTTTTTGCTGCGTGCTCGTTACGTGCTTCGAAGCTTCAGTATGATGCATCACTATCAGTCAAATCAAAGCATGTAGGCCAATGTATTATGTAATCCCTCGAAGTGAGTTGGCAGCAGAAGAACAGAACGAAACATTATAATTTCATATTAAGTAAATGGGTAGCCTAAACTGTGTTGTAGAAAACATTATGCCATTGATATAACATACGTTCATACGTTTAAGTTTTAGATGCTGTCAATACGTCAATATTGCATGTTTAGACGCTGTTAAAACGTTAATATTGTATGTAATTTGGGGTACGCATGGGGTAAGATGCCCCGGGTCCAGATTTATACATTCTGTAAAAGTTTGTTCGGGGGGAGGGGCTTCTTACCCCAAGTAGTGGGTCAACTTACCCCAGTAGGGGCCATCTTACCCCACTTTTATTATTTTACATATTGTGCAATAACAACTAACCTTGTCGATGCTGGTCGTTAGCTGGTCCTGAGCTGGAGCTAGTTGCTTAGGACCAGCACTTGACCAGCTTAAACCAGCTCATGACCAGCTAAAGACCAGCATAAACCAGCTCAAAGCATCCATGCTTCAAAACATACCTAACCATGCTGTTTTTTCAACAGGGAAATTAGCAAATGTTTCTGTTTATTTCCTATAATAACACATTGGCTCATGCATCATCATCCTCACTCTTAAAAATGCTGGGTTAAAAACAACCCAAGTTGGGTTAAATATGGACAAACCCAGCAGGTTGGGTTAAAGGGCACCTATTATGCCCTCTTTCACAAGATGTAATATAAGTCTCTGGTCTGGTCAAGTTTCAGCTTATAATACTCCACAAATTTGCCCCTATTTGGGGGTGAGCAAAAACATGCCTTTTACTATTACTACATTGCTGGCTAAAAAAATAAATCCAAAATTGGTTGAAAAAAATGGCTGGGTGAAAACAACCCAATCCCTGGGTTTGTCCATATTTAACCCAGCATTTGCTAGGCTTATATGTAAATATGTTACAGTTTAAATGTAAATCCACATTGTTCTTAAGGGGGGCATCTTCACCTATGTGACCCTACGTGTAGTAGAATCACACTTTATGTAAAAATACATACAAATACTCTACTCATAAGACCACATTGCATCAATAGTTGTTTACTTCCACAATTTAGGATGGATTGCATTTATACCAACTGCAAATAAATGAACTGTTCACCACACCGCCTTTTCAAGCAGACGCGACTATGGTGCGATATAAATCAGACAGAAATAGGCTTAACATTTATGCAGATGCACTGGGTTCTATATCAGAAAATGCGTTTTCCTGCATGGAAAAACATATGGCCTGCACATTGGAGCCCTCTTCATGTGTGCAGAAGTCTTTGTTAAAGCCGAACCGAGTAAGCTAACCTGGTTCAGGGCCTCCAGGCACGGGCGAGCACTACTACGATTGCACTTTCACGTTTCTATCTCTCTAAGTTTAGTTTAGAATAGACCCCGTGACTTCAGGAGCAGCTGCATTGCAAAGGTTATGGTCCTTTTTTATAGCGCCTTAGAAATAGCAGCTGCGTGGAGTCATAACCCAAGCATAACCATCACCCCCGCAGCCTTACCAGCTCAGACTTTGACATACACACTGATTAAACAGTGCAGAGTATGTTGATACTGCTGGAATAATCATCCAACATTTCAGCCATGACAAATGTTTAATCCCATACACAGCCATTCAAAAGTTTAGGGTCAGTAATATTTCTCTTTCTTTCTTGAAAGAAATTAATACATTTATTCAGCAAGGATATATTCAGTAGTGACAGTAAAGACATTTAACATAACAAATGTTGTTCTTTTAAGATTTCTATTTATTAAAGACTGAAACAATGTCATGATTTCCACAAAAATATTAAAGTCAATATTAAATGAAGACATAAGAAGATATTGAAGAATATGAGTAACCAAACAGTTGATGGGCCCAATAGTATGGAAGCCCGTTTCCTCCACTAAAAAAAAAAAAAAAAACCCACTAAAAAAAAAAAAAAACAAGATGAATTGCGACTTTATATCTCGCAATTCTGACTTTATATCACGCAATTCTGACTTTATATCACGCAATTTTGAGATATAAACACGCAATTGCGAGTTAAAAAGTCAGAATTCTGAGATAAAAAGTCGCAATTCATCTTTTTTTTTTTTTTTAGTGGCTTTTTTAAAAAAAAAAATTATTAGTGGCATTTTTTGTTTTTTTTGGGCGGAAACGGGCTTCCATACAATTGACTTCCATAGTATGGAAAAAAATACCATGGAAGTCAATGAAGCCCATCAACCTTTTTTTTTTTTTTTTTTTTTTTTTTTTTACCAACATTCTTTAAAATATCTTCTTTTATTTTCAGCAGAAGAAAGAAATTCATACAGGTTTGGAACAACTTGAGTGTGAGTAAATGACAGAATTTTCATTTTTGGGTGAACTATCCCTTTAAGCAGCACAACTGTTTTTTTAATCATTGATAATTATAAAAAAATGTTTTTTGAGAAGCAAATCAGCATATTAGAATGATTTCTAAAGGATCTTGTGACACTGAAGACTGGAGTAATGATGCTGAACATTTCACACTATTACTGTTTTTATTTATTTTTTATTAATTTTTTAAAATCAAATAAATGCTGAGACTTCTTTCAAAAACATAAAAATCTAACTGACCCAAAACATTTGAACTGTAGTGTATGGATGATCTTGGAGGATTTCTTTGTATGACTAATTCTCAGGACAAGTCTGGGAAATCACATGTCACAACATGTCAGACCTGCCGGACAAACAAAAATAGTGCCAATGTAGAAAGCTGACCATTCCTATATTCACGCAGGCGTTGAGACAATGCGGGTTAAAGTTAGTTAATGAGGATATTGAAACACATAGAATTGACACATATCACATCAGACATATTAACTAGTCAAGACTCATTTGCATAAAAGGGTAAAATCATTTTGCAATTGCAGCGCAGTGCCCACTTTATTGGCTGTAGTTCAATGTGTTACTTTATAAAAGTAAACAGTATTTAGGTCCTATTTAGGTCACAAGTTTAGTATACCACAGATAAGGACTGGCACAAAAATCAATATAACCATTCACAGCCATACAGTCACGCCCTGAACAGCATAGAGGTTCATTTATCCTACAGCACAAGATTGTTTACTAGCAGACTTTCACAGGAACAACTTTTCACGTCTCTTATAAGTTTCAATCTGACCTTTCCAGACATTTCTATAATTACATTTCCTGTAAACAGCATCTCCTGCCTTGAAATGGACTCAAAATATTGGTTTCAGTTTCGGCACTGAGTATTTTCTGTATCAATGATCAAGTGACTACTAACTGGATTCACTAAACGTTTTTTTAAAAAATCACAAAAAGTATCACAGGAGGGATCAGTCATATCTGGAGACCAATAGAAACATGAAAGTGGACATGTTTGAACTTTCTGTTCATCAAAGACTCCTGAAATCACAAGAATATTAAGCAGCACAACTATTTTCAACATTGATGATACTATAATCAATAATAATACTAACCATGGTTGACATCACCCTCACAAAAGTGGAGAAGGAAGTGATTAGGTGTTCAACAATCCTTCTGTATGGACACAGAATTCTCAAGTTGCCCATCTCAAGTCTGGTAGACGAGTTCAAATGCACTAAAGTAAGGCTAGAAATGACTCTCTCAGAGTCCTGAGATAGATCAATACAGATGCGCAGGACCACATCTAACATCAGGATGGAAAAAGGATGACAGGCAAAATCATCACTCCAGCATGCCGATATTGTGGGACATGTAGAACAGGGAAGAGGAGGTTTGGGTCTGTGTCAGGGCAAAAGGCAACACCTTCAGAATGGTGAAAACTGGTAATCCTGGAAGTCCGGCATCAGGAGGAGGCAGCAAGGCATGCTAAAGCAGTCACTCAAGCTCAGCAGGGACAGTGGGCAAACTTGAAGAGAACAGAGAAGCTGGATTAGCTAGTGGGAATTGTGGGAGATGGAGGCAAATACAATCAGCTTCATGCTCAGGGCAACCTATGATGTCCTGCTTTCACCCAATAACCTCCAGCCATGGTTGGGAGTAGATCCATCATGTCCCCTATGTTCATCTCCTGCTTCTCTCAGACACATCCTTACCGGTTGCAAGGTAAGCCGAGGTACACATGGAGACAAAACTACATGTTAAAATGCTTGGCTGCAGCGATTGAGACCAAAAAAATACCCATGCACCAACACCTTGCCCTTCATAACACCAAGCACAACTCTGGCATTTGGGAAAGGCAGAAGGTACAGGGAAGGCTTCCTTTATCGACCAGGGCTGTACATCTCGAAGGAGGCCAAAACTGGAAAATGTTGTCTGATGTGGGCAAACAACTCTTAGTCCTGTCTGAAATTGTCAGTACAAGTCAAAGACCAGACCTGGTATTGTTAAAAACCATCCTCAGAATCGATTTGAGAGAGAATCGTGATACATCGGAAAGTATCTGAATCGCTCCAGATACTTTGTATTGCAAATCGAGAATCGATGTTTTGTCACAGCCCTTTTTCCATCATGCGAGACAACTGATGCTGACTGACAAATTCAGCTGACTGACATCTCATCCCTGTATGTTGCATTGCATTAAATAAAATTATTTTATAGACTAAATAAAATGTATACAAACCTTTATTTTACTAATGCACCAATTTGGTGGCGCTGCGATCTGCTCTCTCCTGACAAGGATGCAAAAAGCCCACGCTCTGTGTAACCCATTTCCTCTCTCAAGATCCATTAATGTACTAAAAACATATCTAAATCGGTTCATGTGAGTACAGTGGTTCAATATTAACATTATAAAGCGACGAGAATATTTTTGGTGCGCCAAAAAAACCTAAATAACGACTTATTTAGTGATGACCGATTTTAAAACACTGCTTCAGGAAGCATCGGAGCACAAATGAATCAGTATATCGAATCTGCTGTTCGGAGCACCAAAGTCACATGATTTCAGCCGTTGGCAGTTTGACACGCGATCTGAATCATGATTCGACACACTGAATCATTTAAGCTCCGATGCTTCCTCAAGCAGTGTTTTGAAATCGGCCATCACTAAATAAGTCGTTATTTTGTTTTTTTGGCGCTCCAAAAATACTCTCATCGCTTTATAATATTAATATTGAACCACTGCACTCACATGAACTGATTTAAATATGTTTTTAGTACCTTTATGGATCTTGAGAGAGGAAATGGCATTGTTCCCTATGGAGGCCTCACGGAGCCATCAGATTTCAACTAAAATATCTTAATTTGTGTTCCGAAGATTAACGAAGATCTTACGGGTGTGGAACGGCATGAGTAATAAATGACAGAATTTTCATTTTTGGGTGAACTAACCCTTTAAGTCTAAGTTTAAAAGGGTGAATAACCATCTTCTCCTATGTGTTCAACTAATAGTGATTATAAAACCAGTAAGCCAAATAAATAATATAAATAATATAAACCAATAAAATCCAAATGAACAAAATGAAACTGAAAAATTTTATTTAGGTAAATCTGTTTCTTGAAGTGAAATCTGACAAAATTAAGCAGGGTCTTGAGAACGTTTTATTACATTCATACACAGCATTATACTCATAATATTCATAAAACATATTTGTACGGTGATCATGAACATCTTGTTCAGTACACCACACAAGATTAAAGGCATGCCAGAGCTGCTGCTTCCTGTGGACTCTGGACATAATGTTCAATTCTAAGGTTCAACAGCTTCAACACATTGAGATTTACAAGAATTATGACACAACAAGCATAACCAACTAAAGATCCAAGCGTGTGTCATATTAAAGGGGGGCATAAAATGGAAAACAGGATTTTCTATCCCGCCTGGAAAACAACACTGTGTACTAGGGCGGTATGCAACGGCACGCCATTCATAACAGAGATCAATTGCAAGTATAAATCTTAAAGGTACAGCAGCAAAATAGCTAGTTTAATACTAAAGACCAGAAAGAGGGTAGAAAATGTTCTACCCAAAATAAATTATGGCTGTATTTGGACATTAAGTTAAGACAGTGTCTTAAGACCTATGGCACACTAGAAGTTAGTCAAGGGGCATTCAGTCTTACTTTTCAGTATTAAACTAGGCCAATCTACGTTTTTATGTAACTGATTTAAAACAAAGTTATGAACAGTATCAAAGAAAAAAAATATGTCTAACTGACTAACATTGTAAGAAGATTTCAGGCAATTGTTTTTTTTTTTTTTTTTTTTGGTTTCTCGCACCAAATGCAGTCATATTTTTTTGCTGCATAATTGAAGCATATGAATCCCCTACAATATATATATATAAATTGTAGAGGATGCATATGCTTCGATATGAGTACACCCTCTCTTTGTAAAAAAAATAATAAAATAAAATAATTAGAGACATTTATTATTTTCTCTACACAACTTTTATTTTCCTTAATAGTGGTATGGGCCTTTATTATGGAATAAAAGTTAATCAAGGCTTCCCTCTAGTGGTCATTCTCCATTACAACATATGTGGTACTGGAATATGAGAAACACAATTACTTTGCTGCAATGTTAATCAACAAGAGCTGCCTATGGCAAGACTTTTACAATGGCTTGCATCTTAAAAGGAAAAATCCTACAGTTCATTACTGTAATTATTCATCACATCAATTTGCATCAGATATTCATTAATATTATCTAATAATGCATGCCATATTCTTTTTGAACATCATTTGTTGTTTGGTAGAGGCCTGGCATGATGTAATGTATGACTAATATCTAGTCACTTTTCACCTTTGATACCTTGATATTAAGGCCACAGCACACAGCAGGTGAGAAAGTAACCGTCATTTAGTGTTTATGAGTGAGTGTGTGTACAGTGTTCACAGGGCAGACGGTGGAATGATAATACTCGAGTGGAAAATCCCTGTGCCCATACAAGGAGAGCTGCGAGTGCTCTGGATCTGTGGGAGCATTACTGAAAACAGCCTCAATAATGTAAACAGAGACAGTGGCTTCTGGCGATCTCAAGGCATTTTAAAACAAACTGTAGCGCTTTCAATTCAGCAAAGCCTGACTGTAATGATGAAGAATGCTTATTTAATGTGCAGCTGAGCAGATGGTATCGGGTATCTCCTGGAGACAATGTTCATAAGTCCTTATTGTACATTCAAGCATTACATTTGAGGAAGTCTGAACCAGTCTTAAGGGGCCTGTTGTAGTTTGACCAACCCTCTCTCTCTCTCTCTCTCTCTATCTATCTCTATGACTTTTTTAACTTCTTCTTTCTCTTGGTCCCTTTTTACCACTTTCTCTCTTTGCTTTCTGTGCCTACACTCCTGTTGTCCTTCATCTCTTTTCAAAATCAACTTCTCTTTCTATAAAGCATGTGGGCGTTCAAGGTCATCAGTGTAAAAAGAATGTGATTTTCAATTAAAGAGCAGAGAGGCTGTTGGGAATTTGGTGACGTGAACAGAAACTGTTCCAGAATTTTCACAGCAGCAATCAGCAGGTAATTGAGCTTTTGCTTGGATGACTTTTCTTTAGGGGTATTTGGGGGAGAATATCACTGATTATTGATCTAATTTCAATGAAAAATATTCCTTTATTTGTAGATATGTCAGGAGCAACTGAACTGAATGGCACTAGTTATCTGCATGTCAAAAGTGAGGCGTTTTTAGTAGAAAATATGAAGTTGTGTTAATAGCACCGTTTTATTCCAAGGAGTGCGTTCAAAACTGTTTTCCCATCAAATCTCATTGCTAGTCATTGAAATCTGCAAAAGGAATTAGAATGTGGCATTTGCATGTATTGAAAAGCATATTCTTTAGTGCTTGTTGCTGTAGAGGGCATGAAAATGTGTTGCTTCAGGCTTAAAAAATGAGAGTGCTGATGGTTTTCAGTAATAATTTGCATGCACATATTATTGATGTGTGTGTTTGTGTATATAATATGCAGCTCACATTTACCCTGCGTTACGATGCCTCTATTGAAAGACCTTCGGAAAAAAGATGACATCAATGCTGTTTATGAGCTGAAAGAAAAACTGGGAGAGTGAGTTTTCCTTCCTTACGGACTAATATATTCAATATTTAAGAGTATTCTGAGCACATAATGACTTCAGAATATATTTCACATTTTGGTTTAATCAAACAGATTTAAAGACTTGTCGACTAGAACCAGAAAATATTATTAAGAAGACTCAGGAGACTCCAATTTTTCACAATGTGCCCATGGCACTCAGACTCATCATTAACCATTAATTGAGAACAAAACTCATTACAGCTGAACTATAAGTGTTATAAATGTATAATGTCTCAGGGGCTCGTTCTCTGAGGTTCGAGTGGCTCAGCACAGATGCACCCAGAA
>NC_090229.1:8134730-8172230 GCF_024489055.1 Chanodichthys erythropterus
GATAGATAGATAGATAGATAGATAGATAGATAGATAGATAGATAGATAGATGGAACGACAGACAGACAGACAGACAGACAGACAGACAGACAGACAGATAGATAGATAGATAGATAGATAGATAGATAGATAGATAGATAGATAGATAGATAGATAGATAGATAGATAGATAGATAGATAGATAGATAGATAGATAGATGTAAAGAGGTCAGTGCTGATGACAGTGTCTCATGCAGGCTGACAGGAGGAGAACTACTGGACAGGATTCTGGAGAGAGGCAGTTACACAGAGAAAGATGCCAGTCGGGTCATATATCAGGTGCTGCAGGCGGTGAAGTATCTACACCAGCTGGGTGTTGTTCATCGGGATCTAAAGGTACCTGAGAACAAACTCTAACACTTTAGTCTCTGTTTTCAACATTTTTGGTTTCAGAGAACTCATGATGGAGGTCTTTTTAGGTATGATTTGAGAGCATAGGTTTGTTCGATATAGTTTTAATTCCAGCTTTTCACTGTTTTGCATGCAGATAAGTGGATATTACAATCATAATAAGATCTCTCTCCATTAGCCAGAGAATTTGTTGTATGAGACTCCATTAGAAGACTCCAAAATCGTCATCAGTGACTTTGGTCTGTCTAAAATGGAGGAGCAGGGGACTCTTTCCACGGCCTGTGGGACACCTGCCTATGTTGGTAAGAGAGACAGTTTATGATCATGATTATGAACTAATATAATGTGCTGTAACATACAGAATCAAGTCTGGTCTGACAGAAAATAATTTGCACTAGTGCTTAAAAACCCCAAAAACCAAATACACTGATTTGAACCTAATGTGACACCAAGAACTTTCTTTAATCTCCAAAAAATGATATAGCCTTTTATAAAGAACCCTATATAGACAAATATTGTGTCTTTCTGAATCTAAACTGCTGAGAAAAAACACCAAAAAACCTTTCGTGTAGTCTTTATACTGTAACGTATGAGTACTGATGTTCACAATATGTTTGTAGCTCCTGAACTTCTACAACAGAAAACATATGGTAAAGAGGTGGATCTCTGGGCCATCGGGGTGATTACGTTCATTCTGTGAGTGATGGATTAATATTATTCACTCTACACGAATAAACTGTGTTTGATAAACAGAGCAGTACAGAACTGAGAGTCTGTATCAGCAGTTCTTTATTTTCT
Source organism: Chanodichthys erythropterus (assembly GCF_024489055.1). Lineage (NCBI taxonomy): Eukaryota > Metazoa > Chordata > Actinopteri > Cypriniformes > Xenocyprididae > Chanodichthys > Chanodichthys erythropterus. Next base: position 8,135,919 of record NC_090229.1, read on the forward strand.
GGCAGACTCTGTGGCTATCCTCCATTCTACGATGACAACGACACACAACTCTACAAGCTGATCAGAAATGCTGAATATGAATTTGATTCACCATACTGGGATGACATCTCTCACTCCGGTATGACAATATCTAATCTCTTAAAAATAAAGGTTCCAAAAGGTGGTTTTCTCAGTGAGGAGAACACCTCCTAAAAGAACCATTTTTTTTTAGTGTGAAGAAACATTTTAATAATACAAAGAACATTTTTTCACCTTTTGTGTAATGATAAGATTCCATGGATGTTAGAGGTTCTTTATGGAACCATCAATGCCAATAAAGAACCTTTGTTCTGAATCTACTGTACAGTATAAATGACTTAATCACATTCATAGCCTTCTCTGTCCAAATGCCCATATACTTGAAAAATCCATTTAATATTTTCTTGGTCTGTGCCAAAAGTATCTTTAGGTGAAATTATGCGAGTCAGAAGTATGCTTTTTTTATTTATTTTTTTTTAATAATGCATAATGCCATATTTACATTTCTCAGTATTTAATGCTACTTTTGTGAAATGTGTAAAAACTAATGGCATTTATATTTCTTCATACAAAAATATAGTGAAATTTTGGACCGAGGAGGATGGATTATATACGGAAGAGGATTAGGGCCAAGCAATAATAAAAAATAAAACCATCTCGAGAAAAAACTTGTTCAATTTCGAGAAAAAAGCCAAGATGAAATGTTGAGAATAAAGTAATTAAATTATGAGAAAAAAGTTGTTAGATTATGAGAACAAATTCGTTAAATAATGAGAAAAAAAGTCGTTAAATTTTGAGAAAAAAAGTCAAGATAAAATGTTGAGAAAAAGTCATTAAATTTCGAGAAAAAAGTCGTTAAATTATGAGAATTTAACGTCATTTTTCTCATAATTTAACGAATTTGTTCTCGTAATTTAACTACTTTTTTCTCTTAATTTAATTACTTTATTCTCAGCATTTTATCTCGACTTTTTTCTCGAAATTTAACGACTTTTTTTCTCGTAATTTAATGAGTTTATTCTCAACATTTCATCTCGACTTTTTTCTCGAAATTTAACAACATTTTTCTCATAATTTAACGAGTTTATTCTCAACATTTTATTTCGTCTTTTTTCTCGAAATAATCCTCTTCTGTAATTATAAATGTACAAAATGTGCCCCGAAAAATATTAGAACACTCGCTGTAAAAAAATATTTTCATGATTTGTTATCACATTTTTTTCTTTTGTCAGATCAACTTAGATAATTCATTTCAATGACCTCAAAACTTTAAGGCAACCAGGTAACTTACTTTTTTAAGTTAAACCAACAATTCTTTTTGTTTACAGTGCTTAAAAGTCTGATACAAAATACAGCAATGTTCAGTTTACTTAATTTTCTCAGTTTTATTTATTTATGATTTAAATCCTAACAAACTTGTTTTTTTAAATGTCTTAAAGGAATAGTTCACCCAAAAATCAAATCTCTTTCTCATTTACTCAACATGTAATTCCATATAAATTATAACTAATGTTTTTGCTTTCTGCAATTGCGTAGGAAATAATTTCTGAGATGAAATAGAATTGGATCATCACAGACGGCTTTGAAAACTTCTCCCATTGTATTAATGCAGAATGTTTTATAATGCAGCCCTAAACATGCCAAATGCTGGCCACATTAACTGGTATTGATCTTCTTGTGTTCTCTGCCTCTTCCTGCCCACTAATGCTTCAGCGAAAGACTTCATAGTTCACCTACTGCAGAAGGATCCAGTGAAGAGGTTCAATTGTGACCAGGCCTTGCAGCATCCTTGGTGAGTCCATAAATAGCAGGAAAGAGGCGGACGGGGAGCTGAGGGGTTGATCAGCAGTGAAAAGAGAGGCTGACCTTGAAGAACAGATGAAGAGTTGGGTCACATCTGTGCTGCGGCGTGGGAGGGTGTGCACAAATAGGAAGAGGATTATGAAATAATCAGATAAACAGATGTCTCTTCACCTGCAGATCACTCTGAGATTGTATAAGATCTTTAAGAAGCACACAATGAAATGGAACAGAGAGCTCAAAGAAGGAATTCAGAGTAATACGTATAATTGAGGAACTGGATTATTGTGGTACTTGATAACATACATTATAGTTTCCCAGAAGAAAATTTCAATTGCTCAGATCTTACTTACTGTATAAAATGAGTCCTTTGAGTTTCCAGTTATGCTTTATTTTCTGCCCATAATCTTTGTCTGAGATGTTTCTCCCTAGGAGACCTAAAAAATATACAAAAATGAGACAACATTTTTGTGTTCCTATTGAGATCTCTGAGTTTGTTTGCAGACCTTCGTATCTTGACAAACTGAGTAAACTCAAACTTGAGATCAGTGTTGAGATCTCTTCTCAAAAGTAAAATCTGAGAAACTACAAACTTAACAGTGCCCTTTTGCTCTGCTTTTAATTTTAATTTCGCAGACTATAGAAACAATTGTCCTTTCGCCGGGAGTTTGATTGACAGGCAATCTAACGAATCATAACGCCGAATCTGCCATTTTGTCCAACAAAGCAGTCAGGGGAGTTAGCAGATTAACATAGGTGAACTTGAACTTGAAAAATGGTGTGTACTGACATCTTCCCGCGATTGAAAAAACATTCCTTATGATATTCATTTTAGTTATTCAGTTTATTTTTGATGCTATAAATGAACTAGTAAGAGATGATCGGTTCAGGAGCCGCTTGAACTGAGGGCGCTGCAGCGATCTGTCACGACGCATTAAAGAGCCACAAAACAGTATTTATTGTTTAAATGTTTTTAAAATTACAAAATTTGAAATTTGAGACTTTATTTCATATTAAAAGTGACTCTGTCTTGTCTGTCCTCTTATCTCCGCGATGTATGGGGCATGCATTAACGTCACTTTCCCGCCAGAATACGCTCCCTGAGCTGGACTGAGTGGCAAAAGAACCTACTGCATGACTGGATTTAATAGGAGAAACTGCGAAAACGCGAGTAAAACAAACGATCACACTAAAGGTTGGGCTCGAAAGCGTTCCTTCAGGAATCGTGTTTCCTGACATTTATAGCCTATGTGCTTGATTTCGAGGAAATACATAAAGCAAATCTGCCTGTGAACGCTTTATATAACTACAATATAGTTAGGTCTAAATCCGAGTGATCACATATCAATGTTATATAGGCTATCAATATTATATATTGTCATATCGTCCAGTTCTAAAACTAAAACAGTTTTTGTCAGTGTTTATTTAAAAACACCCAAATACAGAATATAAGATGGTAAATTTAACTGATGAGTTGTCAACACAATATAATCCCGTTTTGGATGTTTATGTATTTTTCGCAGCATTCACGCTGAAAACCAATGCTGCCACTCAGTGGTAACCGCAGTCATAACGGTCGACGTGCATACCCTCTATTTTTTTCACTGCGTGGGAGATTGGCATGGCTTGTCGGACATAGCAACAGTAACTAAAGGGGGCGGGTCTTTGCGAATGGTCAATTGAGATATAAAGAGATCTCGCTTCAGATTTCTTCTCCCATGGATATTTAGAACTGATACTTCAAAACACTACCCTTCAAAAGTTTGGGGACGGTAAGGTTTTTAAAATGTTTTTAAAGAAGTCTCTTATTCGCACCAAGGCTGCATTTATTTGATCAAAACCACAGTAACAACAGTAATATTGTGAAATATTATTACAATTTAAAATAACTTTTATATTTTAATATATTTTAAAAAGTAAAGCTGAATTTTCAGCATCATTACTCCAGTTTTCAGTGTCACATGATCCTTCACAAATCATTCTAATATGCTGGTTTGCTGCTCAAGAAACATTTCTGATTATTAGGAACATTGTGCAACCTTGTGCTGCTTAATATTTTTGTAAAAACCATGATACTTTCTTTCAGAATTCTTGGATGAATAGAAAGTTCTAAAGAACATTATTTTCTTTTTGAAACAGTAAATTTATTTGAAATGGCAATCTTTTGTAAATGTCTTTACTGTCCATTTTGATCCATTTAATGCATCCTTGCTGAATAAAAATATTAATTTCTTTCACAAAAAAAAAAACAAAAAAAACAAACAAACAGTAGTGTACATGTTTAATTTTGAATGAATATAGTTTTGTCATGGCAGGATATCAGGGGGTGCGGCTCTGGACAAGAACATCCATGGCTCAGTGTCAGCGCAGATTCAGAAAAACTTTGCCAAGAGTCACTGGAAGGTAAGAGTGATGAAACAAACCTGAGTCAACTTTAAAGTTACCATGAAATCAAAATGGACAATTCTTGTTTTGCACAAAAGATTAACATAACGGCACACGCTAGTCGATGAATTTAATCATCTCCACAGCAACTACATACATTTATCCACTAACCATTCAGAAACGTCCAGTTTCATTCTAAAAGTTGTAACTTCTTCCTGAGTCTCTCCATCAGTGTCGACTCCGGTTTGAACAATGTAAGGCTGAACACCGTTACTGACAATCCTCATTTTGCTGCGTGAGATTCTCCAGCTTTGTTGTTGACAATCGAAGCGCAAAGTTAAAGCTCCGCCCTCTTCTGGAAAGTGAGCTAGGAGCAGCAGCTCATTTGCATTTAAAGGGACACACACAAAAATGGCTTGTTTTTGCTCATACCCAAATAGGGGCAAATTTGACAAGCTATAATAAGTATTTTGAGCTGAAACTTCACAGACACATTCTGGAGACACCAGAGACTTATATTACTGTATAATATATTATTATATTACATTATAGGTCCCCTTTAATCCACCAACATCACAGTCTCTGTCTCAGTCTCATACAGCATGGCCACAGGCTGTCTGGTGCATATTGTACACAAAAAATAGCTGAAATCAATCTGATTAATTTAACTGGGTTGAGTTCAAGTCTGGGTCCTGAAACAAAACCAGTTGAGAACCTCTGTGTTAGTTATAAGCAGGCGGTTCTTGAGTAATATCAAAAATGGACCTGAAGTATAAGACTCTGAAGTATAAAACCATTGACCTCTGTGGCTGAAACAAAACTTTGCATTTGTAAATGTATGGCTAGAGTTACATTAGCGGCATATGTAGGCTTTGTTATTATTTGACACCAGTCGATGTTGCTATACTTCTGATAGTCTGCCCTGCCATGCAATTACGGCTTGTGCCTTTAAAAGGGCAAATGCTGTAATTGCTGTAACTATCAAGCTTTTAGTTTTAGTGCAATAAATGCCTCTAAACATTCAACAGACTATTCTGCTCTTATGTGGTGTAGGTTCACCGTTTGCCATTTAAAGATATTTTACATCACTGGATTCTGCAGCATTATCAATGGTGTCTTGTGTTCCAGAGAGCCTTTAATGCCACTATCATCGTGCATCATTTAACGAAGAAAACACACTCTGGGGAAGATGGTGAAGGGAATCACTCCACAATTACAGGTGAGGAGTCGTCACATGAATGTGATTATGATATTCAGGACAATAGCACCAACATGACATTGCTTTTATACAACGCTTCACAAGAAAATAACATTTCTGACTACATTTGAACAGTTTCAATATATATTTTTCCTCCACTACTTTGACCAATCAGATTAGATGATAAGAACAAACTTGTATAATCATTAGATCAAAAGTATAAACAAAACAGCTGAAAACAGTTTATGAGTCAGTGGTTTATATTCCATTTTGATTCAAGAAATTGCTGCAATTTTATACAATGTCAAAGTCCCTTTAAGACAAGCCATTTCACTCGGCGGCCATCTTTGAAACGCTTCTCGGGCATTAAAGTGCAGCTCCTATCTCTTTGAATGAATGAAACATCAAATTCTCTAAAGCTGTTTGCCAAGCTTTCAAATAAAACTGAAATCTGACCAATGAAATCTGACAACAACTGTCTCAAATTTTGTTTCTAAACCCTCAAATCATGAAGAAAACAGTATTTTTCAGGCTGGAAAAAGCTAATGCGCAATCTATATAGCGTGTGTCTGTAATTTATTTCTATAGTTTCTATAGGAACCAGAGCTTATTAGGGCCACTGCAGTGATGTGATGACTTTACCAGTCAGTGATTGGCTCTTATTTAGATGGCGGCACTTTCTCCCATTCAAAACAATACCAGTGACACGTCTTGTATTATTCTATAGTCTTTGACAATGCTGACATGAATTTTAATGGATTGAAATGTTTAATGCATGCAGATGTCTCATAATTTCTGCTAAAGTTAATTTGAATTTGATTCTAAAATACACTTTAGTTCAATCTAATGTTCTTTCATATTTTCTTTTTCCTGAGAGTCATTGAATTGTTTCATTTCATTTTTTCTGTAGGGACTATCTGACAATCCACTGGCAGTAAACCGAGGCTCTGTTAAAAGAAAAGTTCAACAATTATTTTCTCACTCTCATGTTGTTCCAAACCCCTATGACTGGATTTAGTTCCTAAAACACAAAAGGAGAGGGTATGAACAATGAAAGAAGTAGTGAACAGGTTCTGTGAACTTCCAAAAAAGAAGAAAAAAAAAAAATCATAAAAGAAATTCACACGACTGCATTTGCATATCCAAATTTAGCACGTGTTGATTGGTTATGGGACATGTGAGAACCACTTGTGTTTAGCATCATTGACAATAAACTTCATGTCTTCATGTGCTTCAGTGTTGCCAAGTCTGCGGAATTGGGCTACTTTTACACTGATGCCGCGGGTCTTTTTTTTAATGTCCGCGACCCCAAAAAACATTATATTTAGCCCCTAGAATGCAAATTTTAAAACCAAATGCGTATTTGACCTCCTGGAATGCGATTGGACTAGTTTTCAGTAGCAATATAGGGCAGGTTTTGTTGTGAAAATCTGGCAACCTGATGTGCATATTCAATTATATGCAAATGAGAATGAATGTTTGAGAGTTGCAGCGGAGGGCCTGATTTTAAAGGAATAACAATTTAAAGTCAGCATGAAATAGAAATCCATCTATTTTGTAAGATCAGACTGTGGACAATTCATCCATGCATAAGTTTCTTTTTTTTTCACTTTGTAATTTTCTTTCTTTTTTCTTTCTTTTTTTCCAAAATCTCTTGATCTTGTGGTGAAATGATAGACTTTCTGGTAATGTATACTAGACTTCTCCAATCTTTTAATCTATTTAAACCTCATTTTATGCTATACATTTTTGGGGGATTGACAAAACTAAAAAATAAATAAATAAATAAAATTGAGTAATTTTAAAAGTTACTTGAAATAAAATAAATGTTACCTTAAATAAAAATTAAACTTATTTTATTTCAGCCAGTTTCCAAAGGGAACAATTTTTTTTATTTTTGTGTATTTTAACTTTAAGTTCTAAATCTAAATAAACTATAATAAATAAATAAAAAATTAATTAAAATGAAGAGATATTTGTTTTTAAAACAAAACTATAAAAAAATGGCAAAAACAACATTATTAAAACTTTAACTGAAAACAAAACAGAAAAATAAAGTCTATAATTAAAAAAGGGTAAAACTTTACAATAAGGTTCATTTGTTAACATTAATTAATGTATTAACTAACCATGAGCAATACATCTGTTACTGTTAATCTTTGTTCATTTTAGTTATAAAATTCAGCAGTTCATAGTTTGTCCATGTTAGTTCACAGTGCATTAACTAATGTTAACAAATACAACTCTTGATTTTATTAATGTATTAGTAAATGTTGAAATTAACATTAACAAAGATTAATAAATGCTGTGGAAGTTCAGTTCATTATTAGTTCATGTTAACTAATGAACCTTATTGTAAAGTGAACGAAAAAAACTATAATTGTATATCAATGATACTAAAATTTATTGACAGTCCCTATCATTGTATACTTGTTTCATAAGTGAAAAGAGCATTTTGCTAATCCTCTTCTTTTGTGAGAGAAAAATCACACGGGTTTGGAACAACATAAACATGACATAATTTAGATTTTAGGGTCTGGCTGCAGTGGTCACTGTGTTTGGCAGGATTGACTGCTGAAACACACACCTGTGCTTTAAATGCGCCGCTGTCAGTGAGCCTTCTGTCAGAGCTATACTGCTGCTACACTTCAGTGGGCTGCTACTGTAAAAATACCCTCAGTGGAGAACAGCTCCTTCACAACTCATGTTTTCATAAGTGTTCTACTCCCCGTCTACTTGTATTTGACGCATAACAGCATGCTGCTATTTGACAGAATGCAACATTTAGCCATGTAGTACTGTCTGTCAGCTGGAAGTACTGTCACTTGACGCTGTATCAGTGCGTTACAAGAACAAATATGCTTACAATACGATATTTCAATGGATAAATGAAGTAAATAGTAATTGTTGTCTTGTATCTCTGCTCTCATTACACCATGCAATAAACAACCTGATCTGCCTTTTGTGTTGTGAATCTGTCACAGGGATGATATAGAGAAAAGGACAGAGCCAAAAGAAAAGATTTAAATTTTGAACACTTGCCATCAATTGCCATTCCCTTCGTAAGCAATCTTACAAAAGCACACAGCCCATAAATTAAGAAGAACAACAGAGTATCTCCAGCACTGACTGTAATGATAGGCTGATCAGACAGATACACTGCCCCCTCTAATTCATGGAAAGAGTTCTACATGCACGGACCAGCCGTCAACATAATGAAATCTGTCCCAAACTGATAATTCAATCAGTTCTGTTTAAAAAAAAAACAAAAAAAAAAACACGATGAGCCAAGACATGAGCTCATGATCTGAAAGTGGGATGATTGTGATTTTGGATGATAGAAACAACAAATACAATTTTAATATAAATTAATTAAAATTACATTATATTATATATATATATATATATATATATATATATATATATATATATATATATATATATATATATATATATATATATATATATATATTTATATTATTCCAGTTTATTCACTAGTTTAAAAAAAGGTAATAAAATATGACAAGATCTAAAAAATAATCTTAATTATGTCAGATAACACTTAAGCAAAACATGGTCAGTTCAAAGTGTCTGAATAATTTTTGGTTCCAATTTTTATCATTTTACTGGTAGTCCATTGTATGAAGAATTTTTGGGTATATGTCACAGTTTATTTTGCTATCCTCACTTACATAAATGAACTATAGTGTCCTGTACCCACCAGTAAAAATATATCAAAAATATCAAAAATGTCTGAATAATTTTTGGTTTGACTCTATATTGTTACAAAAGATTTTTATTTTAAATAAATGCTGTTCTTTTTAAAAATTTTATTCATCAAAGAATCCTGAAAAAAGTATCACAGGTTATAAAAAAAGTAAATAAATAAAATTATTATTAATCAGTATATTAGAATGATTATTAAAGCATCATGTGACACTGAAGACTGGAGTAATGATGATGAAAATTCAGCTTTGCATCACAGAAATAAATTATATTTTAAAGCATTTAAAAAAATAGAAAACCATAATTTTAAATTGTAATAATATTTCACAATATTACTGTTTTTTTCTGTATTTTTGATCAAATAAATGCAGCCTCAGAAAAATATATCCATCTACATCTGTCTATATCCATCCATCCATCCATCCATCCATCCATCCATCCATCCATCCATCCATCCATCCATCCATCCATCCATCCACCCACCCATCCATTAAACCATCCATCCAACCATCCATCCATCTCTCTCTCTCTCTATTCGTTGTTATATTTGAACAAGCAGTTACACTTTAATCCAGTAGGGGGCACTTTAGGTCTCTTTTTAACAGTGATGCAAGACATTTCCAAACATCAGTAATAGCACCTTTTTAAATGATCATTATTTCATGTATAATCATCATTATTGTGTATTTGAATAAGTAACCTAATTATTTAAACTAGATACTTGATTGATAAACCTTTTTGTTGCCATTTTTTAATAGCAATGACTATTTCTTTTTCCATAAAAATAACTTAATGTAATGTTTTGATCTAAATTAATTTCTGCACCTTCTCATAATTTTAAGCACAATAGATATATGTATACGGACAGCAATGGCAGTCATTGGTCTGTGATTTTATGTAAAGATAATGCCATTTGGCAAATAAGCTTAAGCCTGTCCTAATTATCAGAAGAATGGAGAGTGATTAGTGATTAATGTTTTATTGATGTAAAATAAGATCATTCACTCAGCATGATGATTTACTACACAGCTCAATCAGACACCAAAACAACCAGATCATACAGTAAGAATATAAAACGATCAACCTTGGCACCGGGGGAGGAAACAGAAGGCCATTTTCACTGAGAGTTATCCATCCTTATCCTAAACTAATGAGACAGACTCCTGAAAGCTTTTCACTGTACATAAAAACAGAGTAAAAAATGTCCCAGTGATACAGAGACTTTTAGCAGCTGTAGTCCAAAGGGAGTGCACAAATATGTTTCATCACACTTTTTTTTTTGCATAGTGCAAATGGCTTTTATGAAATGAAAGCGTTTACAGCAACAACAACAACAACAACATTCTGCTGGTATCAAAAGATAGCAGCTTTAATAAAACAGCTCTTGGTAGAACATTAAATATCCTGAAGTATTGCGGTTTCGAAGGAACCATGAGAAAGCAATTTACAGCACCGCAGGCAATTACATATTAAACAATCTCAAAATGGTCTGCCAGTCGAGACGTGTTGTCAGGATGATCCAAGGCAAAGAATGCAAGTGAGCTCTCCGATTGGTCAGCGGAAATGTTCTGCTGGCCAATTAGAATGCAGCACCCCCTGAAGCATGATTTGAAAGTGCATACATACCACCAGAACAGCCACAGCTAATGCAGTGAATAAATATCTAATGGAGAGGTTTTTAATCAGATATGGAAAGGCATGCCTCAAGTAATGCCCAGCGTGACCACTTAACCGCGGCTGAAAGGTCATACCATCATTGTCTGCTTTCCCAGCACATGAATCACACATCTTGGGAAAATTCATTCTTGGGAAAGTCTTGTCCCATAAAATCAAAGCAAGCATTGTTCAACTCTGGACAAGGGGATGGAAACTTTAATTTTGAATATCTACTCATTTTATTCAGCAAGTTATTTATTTTATAAATGAAGGTCAAAGTCACATTCATCAGCATGTCAAACTTCCTCTTGCTACCTGTTTTATTTAGTTATGAGCTATGTGGAAAACCAAAGCTGAAAATATCACATGACCATCTGAATACTGCTAGTTTAATTTTGCTATCTACCCTGTTATTGCATTTTTGACATTGATACCATGGGGAAAAACTGCCATATACACACACACACACACACACACACACACACACACACACACACACACACACACACACACACACACACACACACACATATATATATATATATATATATATATATATATATATATATATATATATATATAAAATCATTTGGCAGCAGGTATATTAGGCTGCTGTCACTTTAAGACTTGATGCACGGATCCATTATACTGTTACACATGTGTTTTCTTTCTCAACTGTTTATGTTCACTTAAAACATGTTTACATGAATACTCGCCAAGACTGGCATTTTGACATTATTTTGTGTGTTTTTGTCTGTTTAAGCAGCAAAAAAGTACTCAATCTAGTACTGAGAGGCGGCTTTATGTGTGCGCACTTTGGTTGTAAGAACAAAATCTGCGGGAATTAGTAAAATTATGTGCAATATGCGCAATCCCATGGCGAAATTCAAGCCATGTGAAACAATATTCATCTGGAGCAAATGAAACGAGTGATAAAAGCCTACATGTATATAATAAAAGCCTAAATTAAATCTGTTCATCATATAAAGCGATCGAGTCTCTTCAGAAAATTTGGACTAAACCGCTAGATTCATATGGATTAGTTATACAATTTTTTTTCCAAGATAGATTTCCAATCTTTATGATCTTTTTGAAGGATCAAAGTGGTAGTCACATAGCTGTCTATGGAGGGACAAAAAAGCTCTCAGATTTCATCAAAAAGATCTTCATTAGTGTTCCCGAACATGAACGAAAGTCTTGGAACGGGTTTGGAACGACATGAGGGTGAGGAATTAATGACAGAATTTTAATTTTTGGGTAAACTATCCCTTTAACCCAAAGCTGAGGTCTTAAAACACGACCATCACACTCTATTTCACGTACGAGCGCATGAATGCATGTTAGTTGGAGAATATTCTGTCTTGTTAACAGAGCTGTGTTTACTGCCTACTTGGCTTATTTCCATACTACAATCTGCTACCCATCTGGCATAACTCATTTTAATTAAGATGGTGATTTTCCTAAAAAAAAAAAGAGCAAAAAGAAAAGAAAAGTTTGTGGGGGGGGTCTTAGTGGCATGAATTTCCAGTTTCTGGTTGTGCGATGACAATGGAAACTGCAATTATGCTGAGGTGTGTTTGAGAACACCTGCCACTGTCCATCTCCATGACTGGTTCCAGCAGGCCACAGCGCACCGCTAGTCGACTCTGACAGCCTGCCGTAGCTACTATAATGCTTCACTGCCCAGCAATAGCGGCAGATGTTTCTAACATGACAGAGCCAATGGGAAAATCCATTAATGCTTGAAAAGAAATAGAAATAGAAGAAATAGCTCTTGGTCTGTCCTCCGCTGTTGCTGAAATCGCAGATCAGAGGGTCTCAAAGATGATGCTCAGGTAATCTGTCTGGAGTGGCCACTTTTGCTCACTTTTGTTGATGACAATCCTCAATCCACTTATTCTAGAGTTAGGGAGAGTGTGAAAACACACTTTGACGTGACCGAATGCACCTATGTCTTGCTCAAATGCAGACTCATCTGACGCAACACCAAATTGCAAAATCTTTTCTGAGATTGTTCTTAATCACTAAAGAGGATGAAAGACTCCTGAACGCCTTCACCAGGGTTTCGAATGACTCAGGAACTCCTTCGACCTAGAATAAAACCACAGAAAATTGATAAATCTTTAGGACACTTTCATGGGAGTCAAGAGTTACAAAACGAGTCTGCTTGAAATGGTGGTTCATGTGGACTCTAGTATGCAGTTCATAACTGGTATGAACGCAAAATTAATCCAATCAAATTAAATCCAAACCAATTTTTTTTTTCAGATAGTATAATGAAATCAGTTGTGCTGCTTAGTATTTTTTTTGAAATTGTAATACATTTATTTCAGAATTCTTTCATTAATAGAAAGGTATTTAAAATAGAATCTTTTGTAACATAATAAATGTCTTTTCTGTCCGTTTTGATCAATTTAATGCATCCTTGCTGAAAAAACATTTCTTTGGAAAAAAATACTACTGACCCCAAACTTTTTAAATGAACTAATTTAATAATTGATGATCTTCACAACGGAACTGAATTAACACTGAACAAACTTAAAGGGTTAGGTTAGTCATTTATTACTCACCCTTGTACGACCTTCGTTCATCTTCGGAACACAAATTAAGATATTTTTGTTGAAATCCGATGGCTCTGTGAGGCCTCCATAGGGAGCAATGACATTTCCTCTCTCAAGATACTAAAAGGTACTAAAAACATATTTAAATCGGTTCATGTGAGTACAGTGGTTCAATATTAATATTATAAAGCGACGAGAATATTTTTGGTGCGCCAAAAAAAACAAAATAACGACTTATTTAGTGATGGCCGATTTCAAAACACTGCTTCGGAGCATTATGAATCAGTGTGTCGAATCAGCGTTTCGAATCAACGGTTCGGAGCGACAAAGTCACGTGATTTCAGCAGTTTGGTGGTTTGACACGCGATCCCAATCATGATTTGACACAGAAGAATCATAACGCTCTGAAGCTTCCTAAAACAGTGTTTTGAAATCGGCCATCACTATATAAGTCGGTATTTTGTTTTTTTCGTTGTGTTGTGGCTTGATTCCGTTGTGTTGTGGCTTGATTCCGTTGTGTTGTGGCTTGATTCCGTTGTGTTGTGGCTTTATTTTGTTGTGTTGTGGCTTGATTCCGTTGTCTTATGGCTTGATTCTGTTGTGTTGTGGCTTGATACCGTTGTGTGTGGCTTGTTTCCGTTGTGTTGTGGCTTTATTTTGTTGTGTTGTGGCTTGATTCCGTTGTGTTGTGGCTTGATTCCGTTGTGTTGTGGCTTTATTTTGTTGTGTTGTGGCTTGATTCCGTTGTGTTGTGGCTTTATTTTGTTGTGTTGTGGCTTGATTCCGTTGTGTTGTGGCTTGATTCCGTTGTCTTATGGCTTGTTTCCGTTGTGTTGTGGCTTGATTCCGTTGTGTTGTGGCTTGATTCCGTTGTGTTGTGGCTTTATTTTGTTGTGTTGTGGCTTGATTCCGTTGTGTTGTGGCTTTATTTTGTTGTGTTGTGGCTTGATTCCGTTGTGTTGTGGCTTGATTCCGTTGTGTTGTGGCTTTATTTTGTTGTGTTGTGGCTTTATTTTGTTGTGTTGTGGCTTGATTCCGTTGTGTTGTGGCTTTATTTTGTTGTGTTGTGGCTTGATTCCGTTGTGTTGTGGCTTTATTTTGTTGTGTTGTGGCTTGATTCCGTTGTCTTATGGCTTGATTCCGTTGTGTTGTGGCTTGATTCCGTTGTGTTGTGGCTTTATTTTGTTGTGTTGTGGCTTGATTCCGTTGTCTTATGGCTTGATTCCGTTGTGTTGTGGCTTGATTCCGTTGTCTTATGGCTTGATTCCGTTGTGTTGTGGCTTGATTCCGTTGTGTTGTGGCTTGATTCCGTTGTGTTGTGGCTTGATTCCGTTGTGTTGTGGCTTGATTCCGTTGTGTTGTGGCTTTATTTTGTTGTGTTGTGGCTTGATTCCGTTGTGTTGTGGCTTGATTCCGTTGTGTTGTGGCTTGATTCCGTTGTGTTGTGGCTTTATTTTGTTGTGTTGTGGCTTGATTCCGTTGTGTTGTGGCTTTATTTTGTTGTGTTGTGGCTTGATACCGTTGTGTTGTGGCTTTATTTTGTTTTGTTGTGGCTTGATTCCGTTGTGTTGTGGCTTTATTTTGTTGTGTTGTGGCTTGATTCCGTTGTCTTATGGCTTGATTCCGTTGTGTTGTGGCTTGATTCCGTTGTGTTGTGGCTTTATTTTGTTGTGTTGTGGCTTGATTCCGTTGTCTTATGGCTTGATTCCGTTGTGTTGTGGCTTGATTCCGTTGTCTTATGGCTTGATTCCGTTGTGTTGTGGCTTGATTCCGTTGTGTTGTGGCTTGATTCCGTTGTGTTGTGGCTTGATTCCGTTGTGTTGTGGCTTGATTCCGTTGTGTTGTGGCTTTATTTTGTTGTGTTGTGGCTTGATTCCGTTGTGTTGTGGCTTGATTCCGTTGTGTTGTGGCTTGATTCCGTTGTGTTGTGGCTTTATTTTGTTGTGTTGTGGCTTGATTCCGTTGTGTTGTGGCTTTATTTTGTTGTGTTGTGGCTTGATACCGTTGTGTTGTGGCTTTATTTTGTTTTGTTGTGGCTTGATTCCGTTGTGTTGTGGCTTTATTTTGTTGTGTTGTGGCTTGATTCCGTTGTCTTATGGCTTGATTCCGTTGTGTTGTGGCTCGATTTTGTTGTGTTGTGGCTTGATACCGTTGTGTTGTGGCTTTATTTTGTTTTGTTGTGGCTTGATTCCGTTGTGTTGTGGCTTTATTTTGTTGTGTTATGGCTTGATTCCGTTGTCTTATGGCTTGATACCGTTGTGTTGTGGCTTTATTTTGTTTTGTTATGGCTTGATTCCGTTGTCTTATGGCTTGATTCCGTTGTGTTGTGGCTTTATTTTGTTGTGTTGTGGCTTGATTCCGTTGTGTTGTGGCTCGATTTTGTTGTGTTGTGAACTTATGTTTGCTTTTTTAATTTCGTTGTGTTGTGCACTACTGGGCCACCGTAGTTTTAACCACAAAAACAAAAACACGAGTAAAACATTAAAGCTGGCAAAAGCCTATCAGTTCGAACATCCAAATATACCCTGATAGTTATGCAAATTTGGTACTGATGTCCTGGTTAAGAAAACATTCGCATTTATCCAAAGTTATGTGAAAATAAATGTAGATATCAAAATGTGAAGAAACTTGTGAGGAAAGGGAAGTTTAGACCAAGCACTGTGAAAACATTTTTGCATGTCGAAAATAAGAAAAACAACATGAAGACTCAACAACTTTGTCAAATTCAACGAACTGAAAACATTAGCAAAAAACAATAAGAGCTCAGCATGTTAGTCTGATATTCTGACAGAGTACGTATGCAGTGCTCAAGGCGAGCAGCATGAGTTCGGTGTTTAACGCTCCAGATCTAAAGATTTAACACTAAAATAGAGAAACTACCATGTCTAACTCATTCAAAACAACAGGGCCAACAGTAAAAAGCACATCTAGCCACGATGACAGAGAACCGCCTGCTTTGATTTTCAGTCGCACCTCAACACAAACCGCATGATTTGAATTAATACAATAAAATGAAACCGTGCCGCCCGTTCACAAAATAAATGCAGGAATGAATAATAAAATGAAGTCTGAGAAAAGAAAAACAGCCCTTCTTACAGCAGTTATAATACTAAGTGGGCTAGTGCACAGCAGAGTTGAGTTTTCACCGCTTTCCACCGTCGCTGTCCTGCCAAAACCTCTTATCTGCCCAAAACAGCCCCTTCGCTCTGGCAAAGCTTTAGCAGTTCAAATCGGGGCTAATGTCTTCCTTTTTGTATGCGAGTCCGATCACATCGCACGGATGAAGTGATTATGGAAATGTCGGGGAGGTGCTGGAAACAGCTTTTGGGGGAGAAGTGAAGAGAGCTGACATTGAGTCGCCAGCGTGGAGAGAGGAGAGCAGGGCCATTGTGTCGTCGAGTTAGGATGATAAAGGGCGTTTTGTGTGTGCAGACTGTTTTCATATTGAGGGAGACATACTACTGCGATTCCCTATTGTGAGGCGAGACAGGAGAAAGGAACTGGATCTTTCTCTACCCATTTATTGATCAGGTCCATTCAAAGCCTTGTGTCCATCAAACAGTGTGCCTGTATTTTTCCTTTTTGCAATGCACAATCAATGCACTTATGTAGCCAAGCATGTGATTGACATTTGTAAATGGCAATTTAGTGATACGAACAAATGTGAAATATTGACTGCTTTAATTAAACAGCATGATTGTCTAACAATTTAAAGGGTTAGTTCACCCAAAAATGAAAATTCTGTCATTTATTACTCACCCTCATGCCGTTCCACACCCGTAAGACCTTCGTTAATCTTCAGAACACAAATGAAGATATTTTAGTTGAAATCCGATGGCTCTGTGAGGCCTCCATGGGGAGCTATGAAATTTCCTCTCTCAAGATCCATAAAGGTACTAAAAACATATTTAAATCAGTTCATGTGAGAACAGTGGTTCAATATTAATATTATAAAGCGACGAGAATATTTTTGGTGCGCCAAAAAAACAAAACAAAATAACGACTTATTTATTGATGGCCGATTTCAAAACACTGCTTCAGGAAAATTCGGAGCACAAATGAATCAGTGTGTCGAATCATGATTCAGATTGTGTGTCAAACTGCCAACGGCTGAAATCACGTGACTTTGGCGCTCCGAACAGAAGATTCGATACACTGATTCATTTGTGCTCCGATGCTTCCTGAAGCAGTGTTTTAAAATCGGTCATCACTAAATAAGTCGTTATTTTGTTTTGTTTTTTGGCACACCAAAAATATTCTTGTCGCTTTATAATATTAATATTGAACCACTGTACTCACATGAACCGATTTAAATGTTTTTAGGACCTTTATGGATCTTGAGCGAGGAAGTGTCATTGCTCCCTATGGAGGCTTCACTGAGCCATCGAACTCAACTAAAATATCTTAATTTGTGTTCTGAAGACTAATGAAGGTCTTACGGGTGTGGAACGGCATGAGGGTGAGTAATAAATGACAGAATTTTAATATTGGGTGAACTAACCCTTTAATGAAAGAAATTAAAGTATCTGCCATCATTTACTCACCCTTGTGCATTTACATTAAAGGGATAGTTCACCCAAAAAAGAAAATTCTGTCATCTAAGAAGATATTTTGGGTAACTAAACAGTTGATAGGCCCTATTGATTTCCATTTCCATACTATGAAATGCAATGGGGCCCATCAAATGTTTGGTTGCTCATATTCTTTAAAATATCTTATTTTGTGTTCAGCAGCAAAAAAAAAAAAAAAAATCAGGTTTGGAACAACTTGAGGGTGAGTAAATGATGACAGAATTTTCATTTTTGGGTGAACGATCCCTTGAAATTATTTTTTAAACATATCGAATGGACTTTGGAATAAATGAACATGATAAGTCTTGCTAAAATCACATTTCTGTTTCTAAAATATTTGACATGCTAAGACGACGCATTTTTTGATTTTGACCATCAGGCTAACCATCAAAGCAGATGTGATAGATAACACTGACGAAACACACAGAGATGTAGTTTGAAATGAGCTTTTCATGAATAATCAGCATCACTATTTCACATTTCACAGTAAGATATTCAAGCTGAAAATGATGATAAATTTGCCCGATGTTATCCTAATTGCTTGCGGTTTTGGGGGAATGGCTTCAAAATGAAGGATTAGGAAAATGCAATTTCAGAAAGCTCACCAGTGTGACACATGATGTAGGAGGGCTGCGGAGATAAATGAGTCACATGGGTGACGTGGAACAACAGCACAAAGCTGCTGGTCTGGTTCTGAGTCTTGGTTTATTCATAATATGACCCATATTTAATCCTAGTGCAAAAGGTCAGTGCTGAGCATATGTCTGAAATACAACCAGAGGGTGTAAATAATGGTTTGGGTCATACACTGATAAACAGTGAATATGCTGTTGTACCATTACCTTTTTATTTATTTATTTTATTTATTTATTATTATTTTTTTTTACGTATATTACTCATTTGACTTAATTAAAGGGATTGGGGCCATATTTTAAATCTTCTGACGTCATATGGCAGCTTTGTATGAGCAACAGACTGAAATTTAAGTAATTCACTGTAAATCTTCTCCTCTGCTGCAGCTTTCATATGTTATTTATACTACTGTAAAGCAAGGATGCATTAAATTCATCAAAAGTGACTGTAAAGTTATTTATAATGTTTCAGACTATTTCTATTTAAAATAAATGCTGTTCTTTAGAACTTTCTATTCATCAAAGAATCCTGAAAAAAAAAATGTTGCACGGTTTCCACAAAAATAAAAAAGCAGTACAAGTGTTTTCAACATTAATAATAATAATTATAAATATTTCTTGAGCAGCAAATCAGCATATCTGAATGATTTCTGAAGGATCATGTGATACTGAAGACTGGAGTAATGAAGCTGAAAATTCAGCTCTTATGCTTGGTGAGCATAAGATACTTTTTTCAAATACATTAAAATCTTACCGACCCCAAACTTAACCGGTAGCATTAGCGTAATCATATTTTTATCCGTTCCTTGACAAAAAGCAGTTGTATGTCTATTTTGCAATAAATATCCAAAAACCACTAGCCCAGTGCTATATATTTTGTTCACTTGAGTACTTACAATATCCCAGATGTTTCCAACTATTCGTAAATCGTTTGAAAATTGACCGCAGTAAAGATAGTTTGCGGTTTGATATTCAGATTTCTTTTGGCTATAAATACGCAGTGCGCTGTCATAGACATGCAAATAATACCAAATATCGTTCTCCATGATTTGTGAATTAAGGTGACGCTGTCCTTTGGGCCGAAATCAGGTTTTTTTTTCGTAGCGACTCTTAATTTTATAATGGCTATAGCTCCAAATGTTGGACACTTAGAGGAATGAAACTGGTGTCATCTTCACCAGCTTGATCTGTGAATTTTTTCACAGCAAAGCTCTTGTCCGTAAACCCCTTGATAAGACCGCCAGTAAGGAATGTGAAATAAAAGCGTTCTTCATGTTTAACGTCTATTACCAATGAACAGGCAGACTGCTGGAATAAAATAACATTGTTTTAGGTCGAGCTCGATTTGTGAAAACTTTCACAAGAGCATTTTGTCTCGTGGTCGTGTTTCTCTTTGCTCTGCCCCCCGTTTTTTGTATAATATGATATATATATATATATATATATATATATATATATATATATATATATATATATATATATATATAATTGACCTTGTACAGATAATGTACATCACTATTCTCATCTGTGAAAACTTTCACAGTTCAGTACGGGTCAGCTGACCCATCCCAGGGTCACTAACATCGCTATTCTGATCTGTGAAAACTTTCACAATTGAGTTTTGGTCAGCTGACCCTTCCCCGGGTCACTAACATCGCTATTCTGATCTGTGAAAACTTTCACAGTTCAGTACGGGTCAGCTGACCATTCCCTGGGTCACTAATATCGTTATTCTGATCTGTGAAAACTTTCACAGTTCAGTACGGGTCAGCTGACCATTCCCTGGGTCACTAATATCGTTATTCTGATCTGTGAAAACTTTCACAGTTCAGTACGGGTCAGCTGACCCATCCCAGGGTCACTAGAATCACTTTTCTGATCTGTGAAAACTTTCACAGTTGAGTTTGGTCAGCTGACCCTTCCCTGGGTCATGTACATCACTATTCTGACCTGTTAAAACTTTCACAGTTCAGTACGGGTCAGCTGACCCATCCCTGGGTCACTAGCATCACTATTCTGACCTGTGAAAACTTTCACAGTTCAGTACGGGTCAGCTGACCCATCCCTGGGTCACTAATATCGCTATTCTGATCTGTGAAAACTTTCACAGTTGAGTTTGGTCAGCTGACCCTTCCCTGGGTCATGTACATCACTATTCTGACCTGTGAAAACTTTCACAGTTCAGAAAAGTGATGTTAGTGACCCTGGGATGGGTCAGCTGACCCGTACTGAACTGTGAAAGTTTTCACAGATCAGAAAAGTGATGCTAGTGACCCTGGGATGGGTCAGCTGACCCGTACTGAACTGTGAAAGTTTTCACAGATCAGAAAAGTGATGCTAGTGACCCTGGGATGGGTCAGCTGACCCGTACTGAACTGTAAAAGTTTTCACAGATCAGAAAAGTGATGTTAGTGACCCTGGGATGGGTCAGCTGACCCGCACTGAACTGTGAAAGTTTTCACAGATCAGAATAGTGATGCTAGTGACCCTGGGATGGGTCAGCTGACCCGCACTGAACTGTGAAAGTTTTCACAGATCAGAATAGTGATGCTAGTGACCCTGGGATGGGTCAGCTGACCCGTACTGAACTGTGAAAGTTTTCACAGGTCAGAATAGTGATGTACATGACCCAGGGAAGGGTCAGCTGACCCGTACTGAACTGTGAAAGTTTTCACAGATCAAAAAAGTGATGCTAGTGACCCTGGGATGGGTCAGCTGACCCGTACTGAACTGTGAAAGTTTTCACAGATCAGAAAAGTGATGTTAGTGACCCTGGGATGGGTCAGCTGACCCGTACTGAACTGTGAAAGTTTTCACAGATCAGAAAAGTGATGCTAGTGACCCTGGGATGGGTCAGCTGACCCGTACTGAACTGTGAAAGTTTTCACAGATCAGAAAAGTGATGTTAGTGACCCTGGGATGGGTCAGCTGACCCGCACTGAACTGTGAAAGTTTTCACAGATCAGAATAGTGATGCTAGTGACCCTGGGATGGGTCAGCT
Source organism: Chanodichthys erythropterus (assembly GCF_024489055.1). Taxonomy (NCBI): domain Eukaryota; kingdom Metazoa; phylum Chordata; class Actinopteri; order Cypriniformes; family Xenocyprididae; genus Chanodichthys; species Chanodichthys erythropterus. Next base: position 8,157,467 of record NC_090229.1, read on the forward strand.
GACCCGTACTGAACTGTGAAAGTTTTCACAGATCAGAAAAGTGATGTTAGTGACCCTGGGATGGGTCAGCTGACCCGCACTGAACTGTGAAAGTTTTCACAGATCAGAATAGTGATGCTAGTGACCCTGGGATGGGTCAGCTGACCCGCACTGAACTGTGAAAGTTTTCACAGATCAGAAAAGTGATGCTAGTGACCCTGGGATGGGTCAGCTGACCCGTACTGAACTGTGAAAGTTTTCACAGATCAGAAAAGTGATGTTAGTGACCCTGGGATGGGTCAGCTGACCCGCACTGAACTGTGAAAGTTTTCACAGATCAGAAAAGTGATGCTAGTGACCCTGGGATGGGTCAGCTGACCCGTACTGAACTGTGAAAGTTTTCACAGATCAGAAAAGTGATGTTAGTGACCCTGGGATGGGTCAGCTGACCCGCACTGAACTGTGAAAGTTTTCACAGATCAGAATAGTGATGCTAGTGACCCTGGGATGGGTCAGCTGACCCGTACTGAACTGTGAAAGTTTTCACAGGTCAGAATAGTGATGTACATGACCCAGGGAAGGGTCAGCTGACCCGTACTGAACTGTGAAAGTTTTCACAGATCAAAAAAGTGATGCTAGTGACCCTGGGATGGGTCAGCTGACCCGTACTGAACTGTGAAAGTTTTCACAGATCAGAAAAGTGATTCTAGTGACCCAGGGATGGGTCAGCTGACCCGTACTGAACTGTGAAAGTTTTCACAGATCAGAAAAGTGATGCTAGTGACCCTGGGATGGGTCAGCTGACCCGTACTGAACTGTGAAAGTTTTCACAGATCAGAAAAGTGATGCTAGTGACCCTGGGATGGGTCAGCTGACCCGTACTGAACTGTGAAAGTTTTCACAGATCAGAAAAGTGATGCTAGTGACCCTGGGATGGGTCAGCTGACCCGTACTGAACTGTGAAAGTTTTCACAGATCAGAAAAGTGATGCTAGTGACCCTGGGATGGGTCAGCTGACCCGTACTGAACTGTGAAAGTTTTCACAGATCAGAAAAGTGATTCTAGTGACCCAGGGATGGGTCAGCTGACCCGTACTGAACTGTGAAAGTTTTCACAGATCAGAAAAGTGATTCTAGTGAACCAGGGATGGGTCAGCTGACCCGTACTGAACTGTGAAAGTTTTCACAGATCAGAAAAGTGATTCTAGTGACCCAGGGATGGGTCAGCTGACCCGTACTGAACTGTGAAAGTTTTCACAGATCAGAATAGCGATATTAGTGACCCAGGGATGGGTCAGCTGACCCGTACTGAACTGTGAAAGTTTTCACAGATCAAAAAAGTGATGCTAGTGACCCTGGGATGGGTCAGCTGACCCGTACTGAACTGTGAAAGTTTTCACAGATCAAAAAAGTGATGCTAGTGACCCTGGGATGGGTCAGCTGACCCGTACTGAACTGTGAAAGTTTTCACAGATCAAAAAAGTGATGCTAGTGACCCTGGGATGGGTCAGCTGACCCGTACTGAACTGTGAAAGTTTTCACAGGTCAGAATAGTGATGTACATGACCCAGGGAAGGGTCAGCTGACCCGTACTGAACTGTGAAAGTTTTCACAGATCAAAAAAGTGATGCTAGTGACCCTGGGATGGGTCAGCTGACCCGTACTGAACTGTGAAAGTTTTCACAGATCAGAAAAGTGATGCTAGTGACCCTGGGATGGGTCAGCTGACCCGTACTGAACTGTGAAAGTTTTCACAGATCAGAAAAGTGATGCTAGTGACCCTGGGATGGGTCAGCTGACCCGTACTGAACTGTGAAAGTTTTCACAGATCAGAAAAGTGATTCTAGTGACCCAGGGATGGGTCAGCTGACCCGTACTGAACTGTGAAAGTTTTCACAGATCAGAAAAGTTATGTACATGACCCAGGGAAGGGTCAGCTGACCCGCACTGAACTGTGAAGGTTTTCACAGATCAGAAAAGTAATGCTAGTGACCCAGGGATGGGTCAGCTGACCCATACTGAACTGTGAAAGTTTTCACAGGTCAGAATAGTGATGCTAGTGACCCAGGGATGGGTCAGCTGACCCGTACTGAACTGTGAAAGTTTTCACAGATCAGAAAAGTGATGCTAGTGACCCTGGGATGGGTCAGCTGACCCGTACCGAACTGGGAAAGTTTTCACAGATCAGAAAAGTAATGCTAGTGACCCAGGGAAGGGTCAGCTGACCCATACTGAACTGTGAAAGTTTTCACAGGTCAGAATAGTGATGTACATGACCCAGGGAAGGGTCAGCTGACCCGTACTGAACTGTGAAAGTTTTCACAGATCAGAATAGCGATGTTAGTGACCCTGGGATGGGTCAGCTGACCCGTACTGAACTGTGAAAGTTTTCACAGGTCAGAATAGTGATGCTAGTGACCCAGGGATGGGTCAGCTGACCCGTACTGAACTGTGAAAGTTTTCACAGATCAGAAAAGTAATGCTAGTGACCCAGGGAAGGGTCAGCTGACCCATACTGAACTGTGAAAGTTTTCACAGATCAGAAAAGTAATGCTAGTGACCCAGGGAAGGGTCAGCTGACCCATACTGAACTGTGAAAGTTTTCACAGGTCAGAATAGTGATGTACATGACCCAGGGAAGGGTCAGCTGACCCGCACTGAACTGTGAAAGTTTTCACAGATCAGAATAGCGATGTTAGTGACCCTGGGATGGGTCAGCTGACCCGTACTGAACTGTGAAAGTTTTCACAGATCAGAATAGCGATGTTAGTGACCCTGGGATGGGTCAGCTGACCCGTACTGAACTGTGAAAGTTTTCACAGGTCAGAATAGTGATGTACATGACCCAGGGAAGGGTCAGCTGACCCGCACTGAACTGTGAAAGTTTTCACAGATCAGAATAGCGATGTTAGTGACCCTGGGATGGGTCAGCTGACCCGTACTGAACTGTGAAAGTTTTCACAGGTCAGAATAGTGATGTACATGACCCAGGGAAGGGTCAGCTGACCCGTACTGAACTGTGAAAGTTTTCACAGATCAGAATAGCGATGTTAGTGACCCTGGGATGGGTCAGCTGACCCGTACTGAACTGTGAAAGTTTTCACAGATCAGAATAGCGATGTTAGTGACCCTGGGATGGGTCAGCTGACCCGTACTGAACTGTGAAAGTTTTCACAGGTCAGAATAGTGATGTACATGACCCAGGGAAGGGTCAGCTGACCCGTACTGAACTGTGAAAGTTTTCACAGATCAGAATAGCGATGTTAGTGACCCTGGGATGGGTCAGCTGACCCGTACTGAACTGTGAAAGTTTCAAAAATGAGAATAGTGATGTACATTATCTGTACAAGGTCATTTATATTATATATATATATATATATATATATATATATATATATATATTTATATATATATATATATATATATATATATATCATATTATACAAAAAATGGGGGGCAGAGCAAAGAGAAACACGACCACGAGATAAAATGCTATTGTGAAAGTTTTCACAAATCGAGCTCGACCTAAAACAATGTTATTTTATTCCAGCAGTCTGCCTGTTCATTGGTAATAGACGTTAAACATGAAGAACGCCTTTATTTCACATTCCTTACTGGCGGTCTTACCAAGGGGTTTACGGACAAGAGCTTTGCTGTGAAAAAATTCACAGATCAAGCTGGTGAAGATGACACCAGTTTCATTCCTCTAAGTGTCCAACATTTGGAGCTATAGCCATTATAAAATTAAGAGTCGCTACGAAAAAAAAACCTGATTTCGGCCCAAAGGACAGCGTCACCTTAATTCACAAATCATGGAGAACGATATTTGGTATTATTTGCATGTCTATGACAGCGCACTGCGTATTTATAGCCAAAAGAAATCTGAATATCAAACCGCAAACTATCTTTACTGCGGTTGAAAATTGCAATTTTAACCAAGGCTCCGGGATGTGTGAGGAGTCGCCTGTCGATTGTGTCATACCCGCGTTACCCTGGGTTTCCGATTTTATTTTGTAGAAACCATGGAAACACCAAAGACGCTTTAATATTTACATGTTTTAATAGAGAAGGGAACAACTGTTTTGATATATTTATAGACAGAAAAATAATTATTGTTATATAGATCAACACGTACCATGCTTTACCACGCCTCAGAGAAAAACACTATTTTGTCAAGTAACTAGCATAGCATAATCAGATGCAGCTTTATTTTTAGTAACAGTAATACAGAATTTTCTCCATCATACAATACGTTTTAAAATTAATTGCATGCCATTTATCAACACAAGCCATCCAGCATTTAATATCGATCAGCTTACTGCAGTGTGTCTCAAACAAGTGTCTCACAGCAGCCACCGAGCGAACACACAGCATAACGCTATAACATAATTTTCAACACACTCAAATGTATCTAATATGATAAACAGAGCTGCGTTACCTCATACTCATGACCGGAAAAGCGGAAGCGGCGCCGGCGACTGTGACATAATAAAAGTTCCGCTGCTCGTGAGGCGTGTGTTGCGGAATCGCTCCACAACACTCGTCCTGCTCTGCTTCATACTACAGTAACGTTAACAATCACATCCATGAACATGATTTGTTCCAGAGTCCAATCCCTATTCTTTTGCACCATCCATTGAGGTGAAGACCACATGTCCCAAGATTCCGCGCTCAAACTTGGCGTCATCAAGCTACACTTTCATTTTGAATAGGCTTCTAGCGACCTCTAGCGGACAGAAAATATTTGTATATTATGATATAATGCTTTTTTCCCCTCTTTACAAGCCTTACTCAAAAAATTAATTGTTGGATTTACTTTAAAAAGCAGCGTCAACAAAACTGAGTAATTTGTACGAATAACAATTTAGTTGTATGAACAAAAGAAATTTGACAAAATTTCTTTAAGTAAATACAAATCTTCTGATTTTGTCACTGTTACATAATATTTATATGTGCAGTTTACTTAATAATGTTACGTTCAATTTATTAAAGTTTATTACGTAAGGTGAACACATTTATTGGCTTAATTTACCTTATTAAATTAACTGTTTGCTCTACAAAATGCACTCAGATGCAAATGCAAACTCAATTTAAACGAGAACAGGAATTCCATCCTATAAATTATATATGTGTGCTCACAGCAAACACAGGCACCACTCTTCTACATAATGGTAACCAAAAAAATTCAAAAACATTATAGAAACCCATCTAAATGTCTAACATAACTGAACATTAAACATTAAATAAAAACACCTTTCCCTTTACTGAAAAACATAAAATAACACTTTAATCCCTAAATTAAGTGGTCGAAACGTTTTGAAATTTCAATGGTTCACGTGACTTTGGCTCACTCACATGTGGGTGAGAAATTAATGACAGAATTTTCATTTTTGGGTGAACTAACCCTTTAAGTAAAGCTGACAATACTCCTTTTTAGTAAAAACAATGTGAACAAAGATGGTTTGAGTGAAACTAACAACAGTGAAAGTTAATTTTTTGAGTGTTGACAACATCCATCCTTGTTCACTTTCATTGCACAGAAAAGAGCAGCATGAACATTCTCCCTAACATCTCCTTTAGTTTAATGTAAGAAAGCAAGTCACGCAGGATTGTAACAACAGCATGATTTTCAGTTTTGGCTGAATTAACTTCTAAATAATATATTTTGATAAGGTATTGATGTTCACATCGGAAGAAAATATATCATTTTTTCTCTTTCCCTACAGAGGACTAACAGAAAAGACCCATATCTTTCAAAGATTCTTTGCATTAAAGATCTTAGAGCGAAAACTTGTTTGAAATTAATCCACGCCAAAGAGACTTTACAAATCGATGCGCTCTGGACGCATGAGCATTAGAGTTATATAATGAAAAACTGACAATGATTGACGTGTGTCGTCATAGCCAAGTATAAGCCAGCTGAGATCAAACAAGAGGATTGTGCCTGTCAAAGCACATTTCAGTCGTTAGGTTATTAATCATGCAAAATTTTCCAATCACAAAAGACGTTCAGTAGACAGTGCCGTCTTCCTCTCTCTCCGACAAATCCAGAGAGTATTAATGCTTTTAAAGGAACAAAAATGGATTGCGCTCTCAAATCAATGTTCAAGTGACAAATGAAACCCCAGAAAATATGAAAAGAGGAATGGGGAAAAAAAAGTGGGGAGGGGAGCGAGTGAAAAACTGTAGCTGGGAAGAACTGTGAAACCGTGACCTATTCAAAGGGATAATTTGCAAAGATCTGTCATGTCTTGATGGAAAAGCTAAGCACATTAATTTAAGACGCCCCTATTTTTTCTTGCTGTGGTTTAAGGAGAGAGAGAGAGAGAGTCGGCGAGAGAGGGTGAGATGGAGAGACGCAGAGTAGGGGATTTGCCATAGTCAGGGATTACGTGCGAGAGCCTTTGATGGTTTCAATTATTACCCAGAGTTTGCACACTCAGAGGAGGGCGACATCAAAGGGTGTGGGCGATTAGTACGCTCCGAACTTCGAGGCGGACGGGTGCTAATCTTTAAGGTGACACCAAACATATTGTTGGAACTCCGTTCCAGATTCAAACGTAGCTACTAGGTTAATTAGACCTGTGACCTTTGGCGGCGACGGCTGGCACCCTGAAGTGGTCTCAGCAGACACACCTTGATCCGGGTCCCTCACATGGCTGAGACTCTTATGTAAACACGGATGAGCTGCTGCTAGAAACGTAAGGAGATTTTGCTCACATAAAGGCAGGTAGGACAAGAGAAGGTGCTGACCAATAGAAAAAGATGGAAATTAGCATGAAACTGCTGTCTGGATTTCTCTGACTCGTCACGTAATGATGACGGTTGTCCTGACGTCAACCGTAACATGACAGGGGAGAATTTAAATGGCCGCATATGAACAAAGCTGTTCAGTTATGAGTACAATGTCTCGTTCCACAACATAAATTACACATATTAAATGTACACATTTCAAATATTAAATGTCATTTATGAAACTTCTGTTGCTACATAATGCTTGTTTGATTCATTAAGCATGCACAACTCGCATCCTTTTGGTAGTTGTGGTCCTTGATTAGAAACTTGTTAGCAACTGTTTCAAAATACATGTTTGAAATGTGAGTGTGTGTATTATTATAAAAAATCCTGAAGGAAATTAAAAACTTAAAACAGCCAATTGTTTTCTGGATTTTAGTACTTAGAGTCATAGAAATAGAACAGAGCATATATGTGAGCATATATATATATATATATATATATATATATATATATATATATATATATATATATATATATATATATATGTGTGTGTGTGTGTGTGTGTGTGTGTGTGTGTGTGTGTGTGTGTGTGTGTGTGTGTGTGTGTGTGTGTTTTCCAACCCTATTATTTTCTTTCTTCAGTGAAATGTGAGATGTTAGGCAGAAGGTCCAAGATTCTGTTTTCCATATAATGAAATTTGATGGTGATTCATGCTGACAAAGTCTAAAAAAAAAAAAAAAAACACAATTTGAAGTATTATAAATGTCCATACAGAGTGAGTTCATATAAAGATATGACTGAAATACAGTAAATAAAAAGAAGAAAAATCCAAAATGGGATTTTGCAGCAATGCCAACACAGAATGCCATTTTTGGATTCCCCAAAAGAACCTTTTTTTTCCTTAGGCCCCATTTATAGACGCTTTTACTGTTTGTACACAATGATGACGTAGCAACGTATGCGCACGCATTTTGACAACGGAAGCGGTGTTGTTCCACATAGGTTCTAACGTGTTAGCAACTCCGAAAGTGAGATTATATATATATATATATATATATATATATATATATATATATATATATATATATATATATATATATATATATATATATATATATATATATATATATATATCTACAGCTTCGCGAGCGGATTAAGCAACACAGACAAAGTCAACTTTTTAAAATAACTTTATCAAATGGTATCCGGCTATCAGATCCGTGTAGTCGAGTGGATAGAAGACGTTAGCAGATGGCCAAATACAGTGGCCAGATATATATACATAAACCAGGGCTCTCAAGTTTTAAAGACAGGCAAGAATGACAAATATCCAACAACATGACATGATTTTTAAAGTGACCAATAACATTGACGATGAAATACACTATAATTTATTTAGTGCTAATAAAATTATTAAGCCTATTTGGAGAGAGAGATGTTTAATGTGACAAAATGTCAGTCATCGTGTGATAACGAAAATATAACTAGGTCTAGACTATTGAGCAGGTGTTTTCAGTGAACAGGCTGTAAAACTGTTGACTTAGTTCAGACACTCATGAAAAACTGATGCTGATTATCTGGGAAACATTCTCTAACAGCAGTCAAGTTGTCATTGTTTGTGTCAAACAAGCTGTGAATTTGTTGTAACATTAAAATAGGAGATCATGACTTATTCTGCTTAAAGTGATGCTCAGAGCTCCAGTGTTTTCCTCTGTGGGTGAACGAGGATGATGGTGAACAATTCCAGGGTATGCTTTTTTTTTCATTGGTTGATGCGTTAAATCTTACCCAGATACAATAGTGCTATTTTCTGATTGGCTACTGTGTAGCCTCTTTCTTTTTTGATTGGCTGATAAGTGGCAGGCTACTCCAGGGGAGACTCCTGCCCGGCGCAGCGGCATATTAAATATATGAAAAATAGTTTTTCTGCGTGAGAAATACAATGTGTGGCGGGAGTGCGTGACAAAAGACCGAAATGAGTGACTGACACGCTCAGTGCGTTACACTTGAGAGTCCTGAAAAACTTTCAGAGTTGCTAACACGTTAAAACCAATAGGCAACAACACCACTTCCGTTGCCAAAATGCGCGCGCAACTATCTGATCACGTGGGCTGTAAAAGGGTCTATACTAGTGCATTTTTTGTTTTTAAATGGCGTTTTAAAATGAAAACAATCCTCGTCTACAATGGTTTTTGTAGGTAGCTTTGGTGCTAAAAAAAACGCAGAGTTTAAATGCACCATGGCTGCTAAAAATGACAACAAAGCCAGCAAATATTGCAGTTCAGTCTCCATGTTATTGTTTTCACGTTCGTCAAGGATATGCAGAGCGAACGTGGGCAGCCATCGTTTTCAAAAGTCTCAGTTTTAGTCCGTTTATACTGAAACGCTACCCCGGCGTTTTCAAACTAAAACGCGGTCTGCAGCGTTTTCGAAAGTCTTTAAAAAACGCTAGCATAGTGTAAACGACAGGCGTAACCGTAGCAAAACGGATGCGTTTTAAAACAAAAACGCACTAGTGTAAACAGGGCCTTAATATGAAGAATATTTAACAATCTAAAGAACCTTTTTCCACTATATAGACATTTTGTGGAATGGAAGGTTCTATGGATGTTGAAGGTTCTCCATGGAACCATTAATGCAATGCCAATGAAGAACCTTCAGCTTCCATGTAACCTTCCATTTCCACTTGTGAGATTTCTGATTTATTAGCCACTATATGGAAATAATGACAAAAATATTAAAGTGCAGCAAACTACAAAACTGTTTGCGTTTCAAACCAGCATGTTGATAATTAAGACAATACATTAAAATAATATCGTAAGAAATACCATTTTTCCAAATGCAAGCAGCATAACGAGCTGTTTTATACTAAAAATAACTTGAAGTAAATGACACCGGAAGCCAGACACATTAAATTTAAAAAAGGTCATGCCCGCTCTTACCTGAGAAATAAGGTGGATATTATGGGGCTGTTGAATGCTTGAATCTGATTGGTTGACAAATGTTCTAAGGTGTGCAGTTATTTTCAGGGAAGTAGTTCCAGGCAGATCTTGACCGCATTACAGTTCCATATCACTTCGCCAAGTGATTTCAGTTATTTCAAAAGTCCTACACCCGCAAAGAAAACAAAACCCACAATGACACTGACCAATAAATATAGTAAACAATAGGATAAAAATGACAAATTATTTCCATTTTTTTGCCGCAAAATTACATTTTATGTACAAAAAGCACATACTTTCTTTCTCCCACTCAAAGACACACACATACAGCACACTCGCACAGAAATGTGTTGTCAGCACTGCTCTGACAGTTTTATCAGTAAAATAGTTTAAGCAACTTAAAATCTACATGACATCACTAGAGAGGTAATAACAGCGCTGTTCTTGAAGCAGATAAACTTACAGTTTCGCTATTAGTAGAGACACTGCTGCCGAACACTGTTAAGAGATGCACCAACTCAGGTAATTCACACACGCTTGATCTCGGTTTCTCTCTCCCTCTCTGTAATAACTGCATTAGTCTGCTATCAATGGCTCAAGCTTTTGTTACTAGCTCTAAAATGACATTTTGGAATTGGCAATGGAGGTGTGGGATGAGATGTGTAAGAAATTAGTCCTATGCACAAGAGGACAAAAACAGGTTTTTAAGGACAAAAACCTCACAAATGTCTTTAAATACAACATCTGAACAATGTCTTGAGGTGTGGTAACTATAATATAAGAGGAATAATTGAATCCGGTCCATGTAATTATTAGAAAACAATGCACACTTGAGGTAGTAATGTGGCCACGATATGAAGCAAAGTGCCTGTCGTCAATTATTCCTTACATATTACACACCTTTTAGGCAATATTTCCTATATACTGCAAAGTAAGCAGTATGCTAGTATTCCTTTCCGAACACAGCGTTAATTAGCACTCATTAATCAGACAATTTTACACTTACAGTACATTTACTACAGGGACAACCCCCCTGGAGTAACCTGACGTTAAGTGCCTTGCACAACAGAGAAAGCTCATGGGTTTTGAAGGGTTTTAATGACTACACCACACCAGTCCGAAAACACCGCTATCAAAGCTTCTGATATTGCAATAACACCAATTAAGCCATTTATAAAGTGGCTTAAAAATGATCAGCCAACCTCAAGCAGCCAGTAGGAAATATCACTGCATCTCCAACTCCAAACACAGTAAGTACAACACAATTCATCAAACGGGAAGACATTTGGTGGATAGGCCAATTATACCCTTACCCTCTGATAAATGGTTTTACTTTCCTACGTCATTTAAAAACCCTGTGTGCTAATGTTTTATACCATCCTACGGTTATATTCTGCCCTTTTCCTTATTACGTTGAAGGCCGTACGAGGGACTGGACACTTACTGGAAGGTACATTAACTAAGTGCGTAGAGATAATGATTTTTTCCTACTGCCCTACAAGAAGACATTAATTGATAAATGAGAGCTATCTCTTTAGCAATTTTATGCTTTCAGCACTGGACTTATTAGAGCACAAATATACTCCATGATATTTATCATTTAGTATTAAAACGACAAAATAATTAATCACTGGACCTCATTACAGAAATGGGAAAAACATGAAACAGTAGGATGACCATGTTTGCTAGGGTCAAAAATTGCAGAAAACTTAATTGTAGAAAACATAGTTTATTCAAAATTCAAAATATTGTTTATATGTTGTAAAACCATTCTTATGTAAATTGTTGCATTAAATTCAATGACACAGTTTACATAAGAATGGATTCGAAATTCTGCTCGTGTTTTCTGAATAACTTTCACTGTGACCCTGCAGCAAAGGACACACAACGATAAAACAGAGCACTTTTGCCAAGGTTATACTTCGTAGTAGCCATATCCACACATTTAGAGTTTAGCCAGAGCAGATGCCATATTTCTTTGGACAAAAATGGAATAAAAAGGGTGCACGTGACAAAAATACAGTTTGTTCAATGATGGTTTCAATCGGTCAGTCAATAAAACTCTAAAAATATGTGACAGTTTGAAAATTTCCTGTGCAAAATCTCAATCTACCATCTAATTTATTAGTACCACAACTAATGATACACCAAAATTTCGAACATTTAAAAAAAAAAAAAGTTTTGGACGGCTGAAATCAAATGAGGGTCAATTCAATGCTGGATTTGCACAAAAGATGAACATGACGGCACATGATGAGTTGAATCATCTCCACAGCAACTACATAAATGTATCCACTAACCATTCAGAAACGTCCAGTTTCATTCTAAAAGTTGTAACTTCTTACTGAGTCTCTCCATCAGTGTCGACTCCGGTTTGAACAATGTAAGGCTGAACACCGTTACTGACAATCCTCATTTTGGCTGCGTGAGATTCTCCAGATTTGTTGTTGTTGTTCAGCTGTTAAAGCTCCGACCTCTTCTGGAAAGGGGGTCGAGAGCAGCAGCTCATTTGCATTTAAAGGGACACACACAAAAACGGCATGTTTTTGCTCACACCCAATTGAGGCAAATTTGACAAGCTATAATAAATGATCTGTGGGGTATTTTGAGCTAAAATTTCACAGACACATTCTGGGGACACCAGAGACTTATATTACATCTTGTAAAAAGGGGAATAATAGGTCCCCTTTAAAAATTGTATGCATCACTAACCACAACAGTACACTGTACTCACAGTAAACTTACTTGACTTAAAAACTTCAGACTCTGCAAAAGTCTGCATAAATTATTTTTAAATTCAAGCCGGGTTAGCTGGATCGTGGAGGCATTCACACTGATTTCAAGGTACAACCTTCATTTATTTTGTGGCTGTGGGCCAATGGATCTGCGGGGACGGTCGGGGTCCTTCAACAGCACCTGTAGTTGTGTTGATACTTAGCTTAAGGACCACGCGGGGGAGAGATTTGGCAATGGCTTCTTTCAGGCTACGGTTCATTGACTCCACCATGGCAGAACTTGGAGGGTGATAAGAGCACCAGAGTCCTGCTGGACCCCAGCGCTGCTCTCTCAACTGCATCCAGTGTTTAAGAAACCCTTGTGCTCGCTTACTAAAGCCAGGATTTAGAGGTCAAGTAACCATCACTGTTGTTACTGTATTTAAAGCTAAGCTGTTGTTCTTAATATCTGAAAATAATATGCATGCAAGGTCACTTCAAGTAAATATGTAACCCAAGTAATAATGCATTTACTTTCTAAAGACGAAACATTTGCTTGTCTGTTGCAATAGTCACTGAGTCAGGGGTGTAGAGACTATATGAAAAGTCTGAGTGCAGAGGTGTAAAAAGGATCTGAAAACCATACTTGGAAAAAATGAGTAGAGATACATTACAGTGAAAATGACACCATTTCAAGTTACCATTTCCAATATGGCTTGAGTATAAGTCTAATTTTAACAGTACTTAAGTATTTTAGTTGTACTAAATGTTGGCTCAAAGATGCACTAGTCCTCAACACAACACCTAAGAGACATCCCAGTGAAAAACAAGAAAGTTTATTTGTCTGTAAGAAAAACAGGACTTGGTTTGTTCTTGAGAGCCTTAATTTACTGTTCACAGCTGCTCGTATTGAGTTTAAGTTCCTAATCCAGTAAATTAAAAATGCTAAAAGATATATGCTCCATGATAATGAAGGTCAGAGATCATTTGAGGTGATGATATTATTCTAATACAACCCGAATTCTGGAAAAGTTTGGAGATGTCGGGGCACCGAGGTTATGAATTTCTGGAGTTTTGATGTTGAAATTTGGTCCCATTCTTGCCTGATATAGGTTTCCAACTGCTGAAGAGTTCGTTGTCGTCTTTGACGTATTTTTCTCTATAGGTGAAAGATCTGGATTGCAGGCAGGCCAATTCAGCATCCGGACTCTTCTATGCAAAATAATGTAATAGCTGCAGTATGTGGTTTTGCATTGTCCTGCTGAAATACACAAGGCCTTCCCTGAAATAGAGGGGAGCATATGTTACTCTAAAACTTTTACATACCTTTCAGCATTCATAGTGCCTTCCAAAACATGCAAGCTGCCCATACCGTATGCACCTATGCACCTATCAGAGATGCTGGCTTTTGAACTGAACACTGATAACACGCTGGCAGGTCTCCCTCCTCTTTAGCCCGGAGGACACAGCGTCCATGATTTCCAACAAGAACGTCAAATTTGGACTCGTCTGACCATAGAACACTTTTCCACTTTGAAACGGCCCATTTTAAATGAACCTTGGCCCACAGGACACGATGGCGCTTCTGGACCATGTTCACATATGGCTTCCTTTTTGCATGATAGAGCTTTACTTGGCATCTGCAGATGGCACTGCGGATTGTGTTTACCGACAGTGATTTCTGGAAGTATTCCTGGGCCCATTTAGTAATGTCATTGACACAATCATGCCGATGAGTTATGAAGTGTCGTCTGAGGGCCCGAAGACCACGGGCATCCAATAAAGGTCTTCGCCCTTGTCCCTTAAGCACAGAGATTTCTCCAGTTTCTCTGAATCTTTTGATGATGTTATGCACTGTAGATGAGATTTCCAAAGCCTTTGCAATTTGACGTTGAGGAACATTGTTTTCCACAATCTTTTTATGCGCTCTTTATCAGCTCTGCCCATCTTTACTTCTGAGAGACTCTGTCTCTCTAAGACATCCATTTTATAGCTAATCATGTTACAGACCTGATATCAATTAACTTAATTAGTTGATATATGTTCTCCCAGATGAATCTTTTCAAAATTTCTTGCTTTTTCAGCCATTTGTTGTCCCCGTGCCAACTTTTTTGAGACTTGTAGCAGGCATCAAATTTGTAATGAGCTCATTTAGTGGATAAAAGTGTAAAATTTCTCAATTTAAACATTGTTATGTTATCTATGTTCTATTGTGAAAAAAATATTGGCTCATGTGATTTGAAATTATTTTAGTTTTTATTTTATTCAAAAAAAAAAAAAAAAAGTCCAAACTTTTCCGGAATTTGTGTTGTAATACCAGGTAAAGTAGAATTGACAAAGTGGCCACATTAACACACCATTAGAATACAGCTGTCAGTCCTGTTTTCAAAA